>NC_139459.1:83432500-83720000 GCF_057233095.1 Heloderma suspectum | reverse complement strand
GGCTAGGACTGCTGAGAGTTGCAGGCCACATATCTGGAAGGTGCAAGTCGTCTACTCCTGGTTTAGGCTATATAGCTTGTTCAATGCACAGTGCACAATCTTCTACAGATGTATTGCTTTAGAATGAACTATCATACTCCACTACTCCAACAGCTAAATGCAGGATTTGGGGTGGGGTGGGGGATGGAGATAAGCAGCTGTCATTCTTTGAGACATGATATACCTCCCCCACACACCTGTGCATGGTGCTTTGTTCTTGCATCCCCAGTTGAGGTTATGGAGCTGTGGCCCCTACAGGGATTTGGAGTGCTGGGGTGGGGGCAAGAGAGCAATCTGCTCCTCTTGCTTAGTTCTTAGCCTCATATGTTTGTGCAAAGTGCTCCCTTTTTGTGATAAGTGCCTTTCACCATAGCACCTGTCATCAACGTTTCCCTTGTGTGCTCAGTGTGTGCTCAACACAAGCCAGGGAGATATTGCCGCATGCTCTATCATCTGAGGTATGGGCTATATATGTTAGTGTGAGTATGCTGTGATTTTGGCGCAGTTTTACTGCGATTGGGTGCAGTTATTTGGAATGCTATGAGTTGTCATGGCACTATGGGCAGAGGAGATAGGATGGAGTGTATAATGGTATACAGAGTTGACAGACATGTTTACGATGCTAACTGCAACAAAAAACTACAGGTTATCAGAAAGTTATGCTTATATGCCAGCCTTTCTCAGGTGTTGGACTACAACTCACATGGGCACACTGGCTGGGGATGATGGGAGATGTAGTTCAACACATCTTGAGGGCACCACAATGGGGGAAGGCTGTTCTATACAAACCTGAAAGGTAAATGTTTATAATGCTGAGCTCAACTAATAACTCGCTTATCAGAAAAGTCTACCTATACATAAAGGTACAACCAAAAAGTCTAGGTTATCAGAAATGTTTGCCAGTATACAAACTTTGTTTACGTGTATTCAGAGAGTGTTGCTAGAAATGAATAGTGCCTTGATTAAACATCCACAGGAACATGCTTCATTAGCGCTCCTAATTCACAGTAAACAGAAAAATATTGGTCTTCAAATGATCAAGTCACCCCTTTAGGGTAAGTTATGAATGAAACTCTGTCCCAACTCAATTGCACCTCTGGCATCAGAGAGACACAGCTAAACACAATGGAACATGAAATGGACAATCTCCCAAATACATTCTCTGTTAGGAGGATTTTGTGTATGAGATGCTCTCAGGAATCCATACTCCATCTGCAATCCAGAAATAATCCCCCCCGCACCTGCCCAGCTAGTTCAAAGTTATATACTAAACTGCATTTTCTTCCCTGTACGTTCACTTGTATGCGGATCTGCATCATGGTTGCAACCCAGAAAAACCTTGTTTGTAGGGGTTAGGACTGCAAATAAATAGAGTGCACTATCCTCATTTCATGTATACACTGATGGGGTATATGAGCTGATGGTGACTGACCAAGAAGGAGTTTTTGCCATTGTGGTGGATGAAAATGTTGACTCAGTATCTGTCTGTTGTGAAAAAGGCAAATACCACTGCAGAGATCATTGGAATAGAAAATAAAACTGCCAGTATCATAATGCCTTTATACAAATCTATGGTGCGGCCACACTTGGAATACTGTGTACAGTACTGGTCACCACACCATAAAAAGGATATTGTAGAGCTGAAAAATGTGCAGAAAAAGGCAACCGAAATGATCAAGGGGCTGGAGCATCTCCCGTATGAGGAAAAGCTTTTTAGCTTAGAATAAAGGCCTGTAAGGGGAGACATGACAGAAGTGTATAAAACTATGCATAGGAAAAGTGGACAGGGAGACATTTTTCTCCCTCTCTCTTAATACTAGAACCAGGGCCCTCCAATGAAGCTGATTGGTAGGAGATTCAGGACAGATAAAAGGAGGTACTTCTTCACACAGTGTATAGTTACACCATGAATTCACTACCACGAGATGTAATGATGGCCACCAACTTGGATGGCTTTAAGAAGGGATTAGACAAAGTCATGGAGTATAAGGCTATTGATGGCTACTAGTCAGGATGGCTATATATTCACCCAGTTAGCACAATCACCGTGGTTTACATAAAATTATTTGGGGGTTGTTTCCCTCTCAAGCAAGCCATACGTGGGTTTGGACAACATGACAAGCTGCGCCCAGGCAGATAATTAGGCAAATGGCAGCCAGCATGTGCTATGGCTTAAACGAGCATCATGTCTTGTTTAAGTTGCAGTGATTGTGTGAACCAGGCCATTGTCTTCAGTAGCAGAGTCAGTATGCCTCTGTACACCAGTTGATGGTGAACACAAGTGGAAGGGTGCTATGTACATAAGTACTGATTGTGGGCTTCCCATGGGTCTCTGTTGACCACTTTGTTAACAGAATGCTGGACTATATACAAATTTGGTCTGATCCAGCATGGCTCTTATGTTCAGATCTCCTTGTCCAGTCCTGAAGAAAGGTAGAAATAAAGGGACACATCTCATATCTCCTTGCAGTGACTTTGGAGTCCTCAATCTGGGGCATGTGCTCTTTAGAGAAGGGTTGGGCAACTTTGGAAGGTGCGGGGGCCACTTTTACCCCCTGGACCTCCCCTGCACAGGTTGCTCTCCTGCTGCTGGTGCTCGACAGAATTTCATGGAGCAAAAAAGCTGATTTAGTGGCAAACAACTACGGAACGCTACAATGCCTACATTTAGCTTGGAAATGAGCTAAATTTGGCCATTGTAGTGTTCCATAGTGGCTTGCTGCCAATTTTTGGTGGCACGATTATTTTGCTGCAATGACTTTCAGCAGTGCAACAGTGGTGGCTGCGGGAGCCTCACCCAGGGGCGGCAGGGGCTGTGTGTTGCCCAGCCCTATTTTAAACAAAGAAAACTGAAATCTAAACTCTTTCCTTTTATGCTGTCACATTATAAGTACCTACATTTTCACATTATAACAGGATCACAAATCCTGTCCATGTTTGTCAGGAGAATGTAATTTTTTTTGTGACAGCAGGTATGGGCAGAGTCTGGGCAATGAGTACAAGGAGAGTGACTGAGCTTGTGTATTCTTTCCAGCTCCACAATAGATTTTCACAATAAACAACATTATGCTTTTTCCTGTTTTAGTATTCTTTGCGAGATAAATAACAATTGTTATTATGATCCTCTCTTCCTAAATTTAGTTTTATTTTGTACACATTTTCTATAGGGTAGTGAAATCTGATTTCACAGGGCTTCAGTTGCAGCTGCCCAGCATGTTGCATTGTATTTGATCATGCTAATTAACATTATTCATTTATTTTATGTATTATTAATATTAATATACTTCTTAATATTAAAAATCTCCAAGTGGTTCATATACAATATTAAAAATCACATTTAAATACAATATCAAAATACTATTAAAAGCAAATTTCAACTAAAACAACAACAAAAATATTTAAAATAATACTATTAAAACCTACAGCAACAATACAAAAAGCATGATGAAACAGCATTATGTATACAGATCTGACAGAAAAAACAGATGATACACCATTGCAGGGAACTTAAAAAACTACAAGATTTGCTGGTGCAGATCAAATCCTCAAAACACTAGCTGGCATAGTTAGTACATAGGATAATGCTGTAATGTGACATTATTTATACTAACAGAAATAGAATGATAAGTAGACAGACCTACACAACTGTTACTTTTTGAAAAGTGCATGTAAAAGTGTTTCTAATTTGCTTCTCTTTCCAGATATTAATGAGTGCAGCCTCATTTCAGGAATATGTGATGGTGGTGAATGCTCCAATACTGTGGGAAGTTATTTTTGTCTCTGTCCACGTGGTTTTGTGACATCTACAGATGGTTCACACTGCATTGGTAAATGTACCATTTAATCTATTTTTTGAACATTCTTGAAGTTATCTGTTGGCCACTTCAGTAATCAATAATTTTTGTTTACCCATTCCATGGACTTTTCATTAAGGTCTCTAGTCTGTAAACTAATTTAGGCCACAATCCTATGCATTTTTAGACAGAAAAAAGTCCTACAACTCCCAGCATTTCCCCAGATTTTTTTCTGTCTAAACGTGCATAGGATTGCACTCTTAGTAATCTTTTCCTATTCTGCAAAAATGTTCACTTTCTAAAATAACTTTCTAAAATTAAGAAATTAGACCAGTAAAATAGTTCACTAGGTCAGGGTTTATTTGTTTTTTGTTTTTTATCTTGAGGGGTTTCTCTATCTAATGACAAAGGCAGCATGTAGATTAGGGGCAGAGGTGCCAGGAACATTCTCCAACAAAGCTACAGGTCTGGACAGAGGAGCTAGAATCTTTATTACCATATACAAAGGCCTCAACAAATCCTAGATGAGAAGGTTTGTAAAAAGTACACTCATCTGCCCAAACCCCTGTTGTTTTCTAGTCAACAGGCCAAGTGGTCACTGATCCCATTCCAGAGTATTTCGTATCTGGAAGTCCTCATGGGATTGTTCCTAGGGGTCCTTTCTAAAGGTGGTTACTGAAGACACTCCCTGCTCATGCAGCTGGCTCCTGTAGGGACCATCTGTCACCCTGAGGGAACTGTTGTGGCAGCACCTTTTCTAACTTTCTTGAGGTTACTTGTCCCAAGAAGCCAAGAATCCAGGCGACGGTGCTCACGCCTTCAGCAATTGAAAGTCAGCTTCATTTGGCCTGAGACGGCTTTCATACCATTTGTTTGTTTTAGTACTTTAAAACTGTAAACAGGCTTGGGTGGTAGATTAAAGCAACAAACAAACAAATAAAATTAGCAAAACTTCAGGGATCTAGACTAGAGATTCTGCTCAATTCCATTAATTCATTGTGGTTATCAGCAAAGACATCACAGCTCACCAGGAGCCAATCTAAATGGAAACATTTTGTGGAGCGATTTCGGCAAAATCTGCATTTTCACAGAATTGAATTAGTTCTTTCCACTGCACCTGCAGTACCTCCACTTTTGTGGTGTATACGGGAACTGGAGCTGCATTAGTTGGGTGGGGTGGGTGAGTCCCACCAGAAGTAGAAATGAACGTCAGCCATTGCATAGGTGTGAGACAGCCGATGAGCGGAGGCTTGCTCCCCCTCCCTCGTGTGTTCAGTGAAGTGCAATGGAGGACTTGCTTATGAGTAGACGTTCATGACAAACCCCAGATACCCCACCACCACACACACACACACTTATGAGGCATGCAGGCAAGCAGGCAGCCACCGCTGCCCGGAGACTGAGCAGAATGAGTGGGAGTGCAAGAGGCGCTGAGAGCAGAGAGTGTGGAACCAGCGAGGAGGGAGAACAACTAGCATGTTATCTTTGATGTGTATTAACTTCCCAGTCAACAGGCTTCCCCCCACCCCCAAACAAACGTGGCCTCAATGACGTGCTTCTGAGTACATGGTCATGAAAATCATCTGCCCTGGCAATCGCCCTTTCTTAGCTGTGCAGCTTCGAATCAACAGGCATCCACTGTTTCTCAGCTGTGCTCCTTTGTTGCTGCACAGTTTAAAAACAGGGCTGACTCCCCACCCTCCCAACTCCCAAGCCCAATGACTATTTAAAGTAAGATGCAATGACTGAGCCAGCGTTTCTCAGTGTGCTCCTTCATAGCTGCACAGTTTTAAAACAGCAGGGCTGGCAAAGTGGAACTGAAGGCAATGAGTTACCCTCTGCTCTCCCCATGCCCCTGCCCCACGGTACTTTCCCTTCTGCCAATCAGCGCTGCTTCCACCAGCCCGTGCCAAAGCCAGTTGAGGTCACACTGACTCCTGTACTGCACTGAAGCCACTGTGACAGTCCTCTGCATTTTCTCAGTATTGTCTAAAGCAAAGTATTGCCACTAACAGGCACATCAACAGGAATAGGCAGGCTGTCTTTTCTTAGGTGGAAGGGCACCTATATTTCATCTCAGCGGAGCACATTAATGGTGTCCTCACACACCAAACAAAGCTCAGTGGCCAGAAATGCATCAAGCACAGCAGTCCCTGGCAATAGACCAGGCATGGGGAACCTCTGACCCACAGGCTGGATGTAGCCCACAAACATTCCCCATCTAGCCCACCAATTTCTCCCCAGCCCTGTCCCCTCACCCCATTTAGTCCTAGTGACAGAAGGGTATTCCCCACTCATTTGTTACTAGGGGATTCAGGTTCACTTACTGATGTCTCTAGGGTCAGCTGGGGCTATTCTTTTGGATGCCTTGTGGGCTGCTTAATTACTTCAAGGCCTCCTAGAAATGTCTCTTTCTCACTATTCATTCTTTATTCTTTGTTTATTGGTTCCTGACCATAAGCTTGCATGTTGGCCAAATTAATAATTGGAGTCCCACAGTTTCCAAGAATCTGAAATTATTTCTCAATCTGAGCCACTCACTCCTGATATCAGAAGATTTTAAGCCTTTCCCTCTGACATAGGAGCACAGGAATTATGGTTAACCCATTCCTGACTGCCTTTCAGCATTAGGACAGAATGGAAATTTACAATAATTTTCTCATTGTAATTACTGGGGGAGGGGGAACGGGAACGGGTATCAGTTGGTTGGAGGACTCAGAATATGAATATTCATAAATCTATTTCAGCCAATTTTCTAAAATATGTGTTGGATTCAGTAATTTGTATCTGGGATCTTTTCACAATTATTCACTGAATATTGAAGAACCTTTCTGCCCAACTTTTCTGCCCTGAAGCTGCTATTGCAAGCTGGCCATTCTGATGGGGCAAAGTGTTTTTTGTTCTTGTGAGTTATCCTGATTGTTAGCATGCCACAGAATGCAGTTCTACCCTTTCTCTAGGTTTGAGAATAGCAGGGCTAAACCCTTTGATTGAAGGAAGGATGACTTGGGTGAAGATGAATATGGGGGAAGATGAATATGCAATTGCATTGGAGGTGAATATACAGAGTGGGCGAGCAAAAGGGGAGACAAGAAAGCACAGGTGGTAGTACTGACTGGTATGGTGAGAGTTTAGTCTGGGACAGCCTTCCCCAGTGTGGTGCTCTCCAGATTTTTTGGACTACAACTCCCATCAGGCCCAGCCAACATGACCAATTATAGTAGAAAACATCTGGAGAGCACCTGGTTGAGGAAGGCTTGTCTAGGTGGTAGAGTTAGCGTCTTTCCAATGTACTGGCTAGTACTGGTTTTGCAGTCAGTTTACTCAAGACACTGAAGAACTCTTAACTTGAAGGTAAATTTCTGATACAAGATAAGTGTTACTGAACATTTTGGTAAAATCACCAAGCCAATAAATGATTAAATGTGGCTGATTCTGTAGTGGCTCCTGTGCCAGTTCATACTAATTTCTGGCTACACAGCTGGTTGCAGTGAGAGAAGGGGGAAAGAGTCCAGACTCTTTTCACTACTATCAAGGAATGACGAGGGGTGGGGGAGGGGGGTGGAGAATCCATTACCTGACTTATGGTACAAGGATAATTCTCTCCCCACACGTTGTCATTTTGTGGCTGTGGCAGCCACCACAGGTGCATGGGCACCTCCACCCTTGGCAGCCACATAGCAGTGATAGCTATAAATCACAGTGTACAATGTCTTCTACTGCACTGATTATATTTGCATTTGTTTACACAATTTGTTAAAATGCAATTTAAGGTTAAGAAAATGTTTTAAAAGGCCTCATAGATAGTTGATTGCAATGTTTCTAATTATCTGTCTCCAGACCAAAGAGCAGGTACATGTTTCTCCAGTCTGGTGAATGGTCGCTGTGCACAAGAGCTTCCTGGCAGATTTACCAAAATGCAGTGCTGCTGTGAATCTGGGCGATGTTGGGCACTTGGATCCATTCCAGAGATGTGTCCTGTTAGAGGTTCTGGTGAGTGTCTTTAGATGCATATATTAGTTAGGGTTGCTGGAATAATGTTACACTCATTTTAAAATCTCTGGTTTGTTATTATTTAGGGCCCATCTCATTTTTTTAATCATTGGAAGCATTTCTTAAAAGCCAGAATTAGTTTGAGGAACCATTATTCATTGGGATTTAAAGAAACAGCTACCCTTTCATTGCATATGTCTTTTCTAATATTAAATTGAATTGGCAGAATATAGAGCATCCATATTTCCTTTGTTTCTCCATTCAGTGGGATCCTAGAAAAAAACAGTTTGAATATAGAAACATTCCAATTTGCAGAGTGCTTCTGAAATAAAACAGAAATCCTCCAGGGCTCCATCTATATGGAAACAGAAGGAGAAGCGCTTTCTGATTATATCTGAACTTCCATGAAATCGCTTTGGTCCATCAGGGGCATACGAAGCAAGAAAAGCAGAGTATACACTACCTGAAAACCCACATTCATGGATCACACGGCACTTGAACCCCCCATATTTTGGGGCTGGGTGGACAGAGTAGAACTGAATGTCATCAACCCTGTAGGTGCTGCTCAGCGAATGAGAGAGGCTTGCCCCCTGCCCCTGTCCACGCCCCCCTGCTCAAGGAAGTTTACTGGAAGTCCTGAGTTAAACCCCTGTAGTTTACCCCATGCCTCTCCCCTCTCATCCACCATTGGGGTATTGTGAAAGGTTAAAAGGTACTGTGCTATTCTGAATGGGAAATGTAGGCTGCATACTGTGAATGGTGAAAGCAGCTAATTCACTATTGTAATTGCCTGAAACAGCACTACTGCACTATTCTGAATGGGGAAAACAAGCTGCATACTATGAATGGAAAAGCAGATAATTTGTTATTGTAATTGCCTGAAACACTGCTACTGCGCTATTCTGAATGGGAAAAACAAGCTGCATACTGTGAATGGGGAAAACAGCGAATTCATTATTGTGACTGCCTGAAACAGTGTTACTGAATGGGGAAAACTGGCTGTATACTGTGAATGGGGAAAGCAGCTACTGTGCTAGGCTACATATTGTGAATGGGAAAACAGCACTACTGTGATATAGTGAAAGGATGAAATGACGCCAAGTAGTGCTAAGTGGGAAAGCCTGTGTCCAAAAGCCCCTAATGTGAATGGGAAAAAAACAGGGAATGGGGGGGGAGGGGTGACCCCACCCCTTGACCACACTACTGCCAGGTCACAGCCAAGTCACAGAGGCACACCCAGGATTTATTGAGGGGGATGGAGCACACTGCACCGGAACTGCATGGGAGCTGTGTTTAAGGAAAAAAGACGCACTAAAAGGACTTTCTGAAAATGTGCCTTTTCCAGAGGGAAGCTGCAGGGTTGCTGCGGATTGGTGACAGAATGCGAATGATCCTGATGTGCTCTCATTCCGCACTAAATCAACTGCATAGATTTGGCCCAGGAAAATGTCTGACTTATCTTCTACTGTATATTCACAGTCTGTGTTGCTGTCGCCCCTCCTACTACAAATGCCCTAGCACTTTGTTCAGGTCTTATCTTCCTCAAACATTTCCCTTTGATCCTCTTAAAGTCATGCTAATCTCAACACATGCCACCTGCATTCCATAGTTCTTTGGGTCCATTTTACTCCCCTTTGCTCACTTCATTCCCTTAAGAATCTCTAAATGTTTTCTAAACAGACTTTTATATAAAGAACATTCTGCCTATCAAAATTCTAAGATCATTTCTCAAGAGATGTTCTCTTGGAATATGGCTATTCTGGGATTGGCTCAGATTTTATATATTATACTTAAGTGACTATTCCCAGCTGTCTCCACCATCTGCTCAAGAAGTAAAAGTAATGTGAACTACAAGCAATGGTTATTGGTGGCGACACATTCCATGTTTACTCACATGACTACACATTCCATGAATACAAACAGTATAATCTGAAACAGGACTGAAAATATGGTTTATTCCGATAACTGAAGATCTTTCAGGAATCTTTTCTCTATAAAATTTAATAACTGTGCCAGAAGTATATATTTTTTATTCTACCAACCTCAGGAACTTGAAGTATTGAATATTCTCTGTTCCCGACCTGCCAAATATTTAACTAATTAGCTGGATTTACATTTTGTAATAATAAAACGTACAGTAGTTTTGCAAAAGTTAGCTCTACCCAAAGCTAATTGTGGTGGCAAAATCTCTATTCTTCATTAAATGAGGATAGTAAGTTTCAAAGTGAAGGTTTTTATTTTTCAAAAGGATGCACTGATGTATGTTCCCACCTGTTTGTGAAAAAGATGAGACTGTAATGCTTCTGTGCTGCTGTTTTGATTTTTGTAGATGAATATCGCAGGCTTTGTATCGATGGCATTCCTGTCGTAGGTGGCTCCAGACCTGGTGGCACAGGAGGAAATGGCTTCCTTCCTGGTGGAAATGGAAATGGTTATGGCCCAGGAGGAACAGGATTCATTCCCATTCCTGGTGGAAATGGCTTTTCTCCAGGTGTGGGTGGGGCTGGGGTAGGGACCGGTGGTCAAGGTCCCACAGGAAATGGCCCCATCATTACAGGGCTGAGTAAGTGGTCTAATTTCATCATTACATGAGTTTCCTACTTGCTATTGTATGCTTACATTGGAATTGCGCTTATATTACTTTCGACTTTACTTTTTTTCTCAATGAAACTTTGCAACACAGTAACCATGCAATTCTCAGTTTTGTCCATTTCATCCCAAGCTGCTTTGCAGTGTTAATATGAACTAAAGTTTTATGAGCCATGCAGTATAAGATTAAAGATAATACATTTACATTTTACCTATTTATTTTTGCTGTCTTCACATTTTTCACATACAGAAAGAAAATGATGTTCATAATGTGCAGGATTTCCCATTCACTTTGTAAAAAACGAATTTTGTTTTACAGTGCCCCTGATGAAGATGTTAATTGAAATGTATTGGACCTAATCATATTTTTGGGCACCTTGAGGTTTTCTGTCCTCTTGTTCTTGACCAGGCGAAGGACTTGAAACTGGAATTCTCAAATACATATCCTACAGTTGTTCACTTCAGCATGACAGATATAGAGTTTTCTACTCCACACAGTTACAGATACACTTCTCTCCTCCTCCTCTCTTGAATCTTATAGTCCATTATGGCTTGTTAGGAGTGAGGAGTGGTTCAAGGAAGGAATAAAAAACAGAAGCTTCAATGTTGTGTAACAGAAGTCTGCAGTTTAACCAATGTTTGAACTTTCATGTTTGAGGGTAGGAGAGCAATGTGAGCAAGAACAAAGCATCCAAGTAGAGATGAGTGACTGGAGACATTTGTAAAATGAGAAAGGCCCCGCCTTGAAAGAGGAAAGAAACCAGGCAAAAACTAAGTTGGGAAAATAAATGGTTACAATAGGTATCAACAACTGAAGGCTCTAGGGCCAAGTCTGATCTTGTGATGAGTACAAGCTGCCCTTCTCTTATTGCCAGCCCAGAGGCAAGAGAGGTGATGATGAGTAAGGGTCTGTTGGAAGTTCACTTTGGGGAATAGATGGGGGCAGCTAGCCCTGCACTCCTGGTTCCCTCTTTAGTATAGCCTTTTTATAAAGCTAGTTGCTGAAAAGGGGAATGGAGACAGTGTAGCAATAAGGGTGATGCTCTGTTCAAGGAATCTATCCTGCCTTCTATTCCTTCCTTTTTTTAGTCCAATCAGAAATACATATTCACTTAGTATCAATTCACTGTACTTTAGATTTATTGTTTAAAATTTTTACCTTGTAACCCACCTTGAGAAGGCACCATCTTGAAAGGTGGTATAAAAATATTTTAGATAAACAAATAGATATGTGTAGGGATGTGCAATGGCAGCTTTACTTGACAAGCCTGGATGCTGGATTTGAATGTGTGGGTGGTCAATGCTTTGTCCTAGCATCCTAGATTTGAGAAAGAGGACTTCATAAACAGAATTCAATTTTTATTTTCTACTTCCCATCCAAAAAACCATTCATTTCAGTTTGATATGGCACATAGCTTCTGTTGGTGCGTATTTAATATTGTCAGGTAGGAATAAAGTTCCCATTTCAGATTCAGGCTACCACACTTAACACTCTTGTACAAAGTAAGTTGCAATTTATTCATTTTTTTTGTAAGCAGATCCATTGTCTAATAAGCCATTTCCCTTAGGAATACTTCTGGCATGTAATTTTTCTAAAATATTTCAAAGAACTTAAACTTTTAAACAACCTCCAGAATGGGTTATTCTTACTCATGGCCTTTGTGCAATCTAATATACAGGATTGTACAGGTACAAACCACCAGCAGCGCTAAAGCTTTATTTCTTGAAGGTCCTGCTGATCATCTGAAGTACTGTGACTGCACAGTGAACCATGGAATAACAAGAATTATAGATGAACCATTCTGTTTTCCTTCCTGCCTCAAATACAAATATACCATTCCCCTCAGCTTTACCCCCTAAAATAAACAATATTCTGAGACAAGACCTTGGATTAAGTGATGTGTGTGTGTGTGTGTGTGTGTGTGTGTTTGTAAAATTGCTGGTTTCATGTTAAAATATACTATGAAAAATAAAATCATTAGAGTTGATAATTTGGGTCTCATTTTTATGTTCTAATAGAGCTTGGACCTGTTTTTTTTTTTTTTTAGCAATTCTCAATCAAACAATAGATATCTGTAAGCATCATCCAAATCTTTGTTTAAATGGACGCTGCATCCCAACCATTTCCAGTTATCGATGTGAATGCAATATGGGATATAAACAAGATGCAAATGGAGACTGTATTGGTGAGTGCAGC
The DNA here is from genome assembly GCF_057233095.1 of Heloderma suspectum. NCBI lineage: Eukaryota > Metazoa > Chordata > Lepidosauria > Squamata > Helodermatidae > Heloderma > Heloderma suspectum. The sequence continues at coordinate 83,707,388 of NC_139459.1, read as the reverse complement.
TTTTCAGCATTTCATCTGTTTTCTCTTACTAAGCGCTTTGAAATATAACTTCTATAGAGATGCTAAAACTTTTAAAGTCTGATCTTATATACTGTTTTTAGGCCCCTAAATGTGCACTGGAGTCTTTGTCATAATGAAATGTAGATTAATGTGTCTGTTCTAAGTGAGTTAATTATATGAAAAAATTACATTCTAACTTATTCTTACCACACCAATATAAAGCCTATAAAAGACTTATTAATTGAGAACAAAGCGTATTAGTGTTCTGCTGGCCAGCTCTACTTTCTAAAAGAATTACCTGCAAAATCCATATAGTCAGACTGCACATGTTGTTGTACTGCACATGACTTTTAGCTGAAAAATGACCAAAGGGAAAAGGGTTAAGCAGCCTCTCCCCTCAAGCTCTTTCTCTGGTCAGACTGGCAGAATACCAAGATGCTTTTGGCGGAGGGAAGTAACAGGGAACTCTGTGCAACGTCTAGATAATCAGATGAACTCCTAGTAAGAGAACACTTCTGGAGGTTTAGCAATCGTGTAGAGTGCTCTATAATCATATATATATATATATATAATGCGGAGTCTCCTATAATGTTGTGACTGAACTATTAGAACACACTTGGGCTGTTTAAGGTTGCTACCAAGTGTGTTATAATAGTTCAGTAACCACCTCCACATTTCTAACAATGTATTTATTAATCTGTAAAGCTATTCATAGGGATATTGGTTTTCAAGTAACTGGATTGCCCAGTGAAACAAAATAAACTACTAAGTGCTTTGTAATGAACTCCCACAAGAGCTAGGGCATTAAAGAGAGCAGCTGGGATATTTAGAGAATTGGAAAGTGTTCAAAGGGAAACTGTTCGAGCAGTAATAGGGCAGTTTGAGTGGTATAGTGAGCAGATTAGAGAGAAGCCAAAATAGCACTATGTGCTCTCATGTGGAGGCATTTACAAAGGGATTCTGTTTCTTTTTCTTCCTGAATTCTTTAGGCTACAATCCTATGCCCATTTACCTGGGAGTAAGCCCCAATGAATTTAATGGGACTTAGTTCTTAGTAAATATGTATAGGATTGCAGTGTTAAATCAGTATGAACATGTAATGGAAGCGCAGCACAATACATTTAAGGTCATGAAGTTTATTTTCAAGTCTAATGGATTTTGTTTTTAAGATACAAAAAAGGGTAACTCTGTTTTGTGGAGTCATTACAATTTGTCAAGCTCTGGGGAAAAAAAGCCAGTTTGGAAGCTTCATTTATTCAAATGATAAAGGCTGTCACTTTGAGAGAGAACAATGCTTTTTTTCTGTTATCTGTTTTGCTGTAAAGTTGATTCTGTTTCAACAAAAAGAAAGAGCTTTATTCTTGTAGAGCATTGTATTATTGAGAAGCCATGGTACATTTATCTTTCCTACCTTCTTGCACCAGCGATAATATGGGAAATTGCTAAATGTAAATAGTTTATCTGAATTGAAATAATATATTCTTTCTGTAAAGTTCAGTGATAAAGTGAACTGCTGGTTTCAGTTAAAGATTTGCCTATCATGTAGAGCAAATTTATTTGCATAAAACATAAAATAAATATACTTCATATGTGGATACGTTCTGTAAACTTTGTGCTTTCTTTCCAAAGAAACCTTAGCAAGACAGAAGTGCATTATTTATGTTTGTTGTTTATAAATACCTTCTGCCTACCAACGTATTGAGAGCACAATACTGCATGTTTTAAAAGTTACTTTATTTCTATGTAAGCGTTCGTAACTATTATTAGATACACAGGATATTATAGGCAACATATTCATGAGAAACCATGGCGTCACTGAAATAGTATCAGTAGCGCTTGAGTTACTGGTTTTGTTCTGATGAAAAGTATGTTCAACCTTCTTTGCATCGATTACTGAGTACTGAACCAAATAATCCAGGGGCAGATTGGTCTACTGTGCATGAGAGTAAAATGTTTGTTTTTTAATTCAACTTCCATAAACTAGCCTGTGGTTTCTTTTTAATGAATCCAGTTCTCTTCTTTTCCTATTGCTTCATTGTTATGGCTTTGCTGCAGTTTTTCAACTACATATGCAGATGTAAGTGTTGCTCAATGAACCTCAATATTTTCTTTTTGCATGAGAAATGGTGAGTGTTATAGTATAAGTTTGGAGACTACTTTCTGATTTAGAGAGTGTACGTTCACTAGAAGTAGATACCGCACTTCCACTGGGATGGACAAATATTCCCCACTTCCTTATGTCTTATTCTATACAATTTAATTTCCATTGGAGAGTGGAAAATATTAGCAGCTTAATGCTAAAGTCTTGTACATACTGCTAAAAAATGCATACAGTTGGATATGCAATGTCTTGCACAACCTTGGAGATTTGTGTACAATGGTTGCCAAGAGATGTGGTGAAATTGACTTGATATCACACTTGCTTGGGAACCTGTATGTCTGACACACATCTGAGCCTGATTCCATGCCCTGAAAGTTCTTCCCGTAGGATCAATGGGTGACTGGGGAATAAGTCTGGGAGCTATCTTCATGGAAATGCATGAGAATTGCTTTCAGCTTTTGTCTGCTTTTTCCTGAAATCTGGTTTGGTCTGTCAGCAGCACACTAAGCTGAAAAAAGCAGACCATGCCCGTCCCAAACCAACCATTTCCACAGGTCACATTGCACTCTAATCTGCTTTACTTTGGGGTGTGGTGGGTGGAGCCCCACCAGTAGAGATGACCATCATCAACCACATATGAGAGGCTTGGTCTCCGTTCAGGGAAGGGAAATGTATTGTAAGGGATATCAGGCACCCAGAAAAAAGGAGCAGAGTCTTCTCTCTGGAAGTTTCCCAATGTCAGGGCTCAGCTTCAGTACTGCAGTGGGCCTTGTAGGTTATAGCCAGGATTTGATTAGAAGAAGCCTGGAAGGGCTTGGGCCTATTCAGCCTCTGGAATGTCAGAGTCTGTGTGAGCTTATCCCTCAGTGTAAGCTTATCCTGAACAGAGATAAGGGGGAGTCACCCAACTCCCTGTCCACCTGCTGGTCTGGCCTTGGCAGGCAGGGAGGCTGGAAGCTGCCCATGAGAACCTGACAGAGGTGGGGTAGGGTTTGCAGAAGGGTTGCCCAGCTTGAAGCGTCACTGATGGAGGACTGAGCAGTGATGCCCTGTTAGACAGGGGCCTTGCTGAAAGGCTAAAGGCCGTTGTCTGTCGAGGGATCTGAGGTGGGTGTCTTAGTCATGCCTTCCCTTTTAAGCTGATGCAAAGGTGAAGAGCCTTTGCTAGGAACATCTCATCTTCATTGCCTGAAGCCTTCTCTGTTTGGATCCATCATTGTCTGGGCTTTTGGAGGCACTCTGCACATGGACTGGAACTTTGGATTGTTAAGGACTTGCCATGAAAAGTACTGTGAGGCTTTTCATAGACTTGAACTCTCATTGCTGTGGATTGTGTGTCTGTGTTTGTAGCCAGTTCAGTATACAGCAGGCCGGGTTTGATTTACGACTTTTGGACTTCCCTCTGCCAGAACTCGTGCAGTGTGAAGTTGCCAGTGTGAAAGAGGTGGCCCAGAATTCTTTGCATGTGTGGGTACACCCTTTCCTTGATCTTGATGGGCCTTGACCATGTAGCCTGGCATTATCAACAAAAGATTCAAAGTTGGACTCTCTATGGGTGTGGGTTGTTTAGGCCCTTCAAGAAGTTATCCCTTGATTGTCTGATGGGTTCATTCCAGGAATCATTCCCTTTCCATGTCCAGGGTTGGAACCCCGTGAAAGGATTGTCTGGGTTAGGTACCAAGGAAGCCAGAGTCCCTTCCCTTGTGTTCAGAACCGTGGAGATGTTCAGAACCATTGATGAGGATCTCAAGCATGGTAGTAGTTTAGCTTTGGACTGTTCTGGAATTACATAGAGCCTATACCTACTGATCATCAGCTATATAATTTCTGAAGAGTGCAACCATTAAGCTTTTGCCATGGGATTCCCTGCAATAAAGAAATTTCACTGATTTGGGTGCCTATGTCAGATTGCCTGAGCATGTGCACTGGGGGGATAGGGAAACCTGACACCCTACATCACACCAAGAAGTGCGGTTGCCAGTCTCCTAGTCTCCACAGAAATGAGACTCCCATGTCCTTACTGCGAGATGGAACTATACAGCAATATCATGCCTATGGAGCCACGGATTATCACTATATCGCTAAAACAGTATAGTGATTTAGTGCCATGGTGATTTAGCTGTATAGGGACTTAGTGGTATAGCAATTTAGCACTATAGCAAATTAGTGATTTAATGTTTTTTGGATTTTGGAAATTTCGCAATTTTGAGACCTAAAGACTTAGTGATTTTAGAAAATTAGGCAGCTAAACTCAGATCATTTACTTTAGGTGGGTGGAGAAGGAAAGGAGAATAAATTACAGTGGGTGGCAAAGTACAGAAACCTGCGCAAGCTACTGCCAAATAGTGGAAAAGCACAATGGGGGAAAACAGGGAGGGCCCCCTTGACCGAGGTCACAGCCAGATGAAGGGCACACCCCTGGGCATGCCCATCATGCCATATTTAATCTGGAGGAATGAAGCACACAACAGCTGAACCACATGTGATCCACATTAAGGGGAAAAAATGAACTAAAAGTACTTTGTAAAAATGTTCCTTTTTTGGAGGAAATCTGCAGGGTAGCTGCAGATTGGAGACAACATCATGTGTTGCAAACAACCCCAACTGTTTCCCCACCACATTAAATCGGCAGTGTAGATTGGCCCCTGGCTTCTAGTGGTAGAAGTAGTAGTCCAAAATGCAGAGTTCCAAACAGAGACTGGCATCAAACCTGTAAAGGCAGTCTAACAGAGACCATGATCTGGTAGCAGGGTCACTGTTGAAAGTGAAGTGGGAAAAGCCACAGTCTTAGGAATAAGATAAAGCTGGTAGCTAAGAATCAGAAACATGGAAGGATTACACAGAACATAGGATGCATATTGTTCCAGCAATGGATAGACCAGAACTGAAGGCTTATGTAGCCTAGTCTTCCAGAGTACTACCTGGACTCACCTGTAAATAATTAGCCCAGCTGTCAAGGCTTCCTGCTCCTAAAGAGTCCCCTACTTTTAAGGAGACCTCCTGCTTCAGAGGAGCCCTTTTATTCCTGAGGAGCCTGGTTTTCCTGGTCATGGACTTCGCTGGTGGGAGGCCACTTGCACCTTCTGGCACCAGCGCTCTTTAGGGCTGGGCAATTGCTCAGCCTCCTCCCCTGACTCCATGGGCAAAGTAGGTTCTCAAGGGGCCTGGGGTTGACTTTCAAGGGATATGAGGAATGCCTGTGGAGGTGCTGGAGTCAGGGGGTCTCATAGGTTGTTCAGCCCTGGAATCTTCATCAGAGCAGAGACCTCCTGGCCTGAGTGTAGGTCAGGCATGACAGCTCCATCCATCTCTGGTTCCATTAAAATTATCAGAACAGATAATGATTTTACCTGAGAAATGTAAACTGGTCACAGTGGGCCTTCAGTGGTTCAACCTGATAATCTATTGGGCCTATATTCAGTAGACCTCTAACCACTTGAAATAGCTCCATTGGTTGATATTGAGCAGCGGTGATTATGACTGAGAAATATGCTTTTTGTACCACTATCACTGTCATGGAATAGGCCCGGAGATGGCCTCTAACCTGTTTTTGATTATATTCATCTCAAGTTTTCTGCCATCTGTGTTCTAGATGTCCAACTTGTTGTTTCATTGTCCTCAAATTCAAAGAATACCATGGAATGGAGTTAATTCTATGGCTTGGCTGAGGATTTTTTGGACAATTGTGTCTATAGCCTGAGCCATTTCCTGGTTCCAGGAATTGGCTAGGGCCCTCAGCCAAACTGTTGGCCAATTCTGTGAGAACTTTCCCCAGAGGCATTGGGAAACCATTTGGATCCATAGGTCTTTGGGGATGTACCATCAAAAACTGGTCCACAATCCCTGTGAAGGTCTGAGGACGCATCCAGTCCAAACCTGATCAGATAGTGATCTGTCCACGACAACAGAGTCGTACTCAGCTCCCACACCTCCAGATCATTTCCCCCCCACACCAGTACAGCAAACCAAGTCCAGTGAGTGTCCTGCCTTATGCACTTACAGGAGACGTGCTTGACATCTATATTGTTATCTTTCCAGCGCCAGGTGAATACCTTTTCTCCCAGGCATTTTAGAGACTTTGTTCTTAGACTTTTTTGGCTGTTCTCATGTATCTTTTTGTCTATCTATTCCTGTACTCTTTGTCCTGTGCTGTATTTTATTCTTTTAAATAGTTGTACTGTATTTTATTCTTTTAATTATTTGCATTGCATTTATTCTTTTAGCTATTTGTAACCTGCCCAGAGAATGCTTGTTATTGAATTATAAACATTATAAATAAATAAATGTGTTGGGCAAGATATAATTTGAAACAAGCTTATGGTTGTCATGGAGAGTATGAAGTCCTGAGCCACTTCAGACAAAGTAGCCTCAGCAGGAATGTTCAAGTCCCCCAAGACCAAAAGTCTTGGGGTAGGGATATCCAGACTGTGTAAAATCCACTCTATCTGTGTTTCAAGGATTATCAGGCACCTTTTGTTCTGCTGTCTGCTCACAGACAGATGCAAATTATTTTTTCATCATGAGGAAAAATACACAAATAATTACGTAAGAGGTTTTGTAACAATTTACATGATTTACCTTGGTATATAACATTTGGCATATTGTCCCCCATTCCATTCAACTTTTTCTCAGCAGAAACTTGCATATTTTCCTATGAATATGTGTAAATTTGGGGAAAGTAAAAAAAAACCCAAAACCATTTGAAACTCCACGCAGCCTGAAAGGTTCACTCTGCAACGGATTCCGCAGGTCGGATTCTTAGAAATCTGAGCTCATCTTAGTCCACCTTGAATTTCTCCAGCATCCTTATCTTGGGATCCTCAAAACCATCTCCAAGACCACACTGCCAGTTCAGGCAGCAAGACTATTGTGCAGTGGGGTGGTCAGTACACCAATAGAATCCCAGTCCTATATTGCATCCCCAGCACAGACACTCAAAACTGGCTGGTGGTTGGGTAGGGTATCTGGCCAGGGAGCTGGAATCCCTGTGGACTACAAGTGACTCTTTCTCCCCACTCCTCAAGGCCACCTATCCAGGCTGGAGGATGAGCTGGAAGGGAAATCTTGCAATGATGTCAAAATTACCTTCCCTTCAGCTGTTGTGCTTGCCCCCCCCAGAACACCCCCTGCTCATGACTGTATTTCTGGTGGCCCCTCCCTGCCTCCCTCCTTCCCTCCCTCCTGGCAGCCTCCACACTCTCCCACTCCATGACACACACAGTGGCTAAAACTAAACGTTTTCAATCCCAACCTCAATCAGTTATTTCACAGTCCATCACTGTATGTATAATTCAATCCCAGTCAGCAGTAAGTCAATATCTACCACCCACTCACACTGCAGTTTAAGAGGGGCCAGGGACTGGATGGTTAAGTTTTTAAGAGTCCTCAGTTGTTCCTTGCTCTCCTGGCTGTCATGCATATTTTAGCCTGCTCTTCTGGGTCTGGTAGTGATCTCCTGAGGTCTAGATGAGTGCTTCAGTTTACAAGCCAAAGGCTTGTGGCTCTGTCAAGGCCCTAGCCATAATTACCCAGAGGTGAAGAGAGATAAACATTGTCAGATGGAATCAGGTGAAGCCAGGCAACATTCCCCAGCAGACTCCTCCCACAACTGGCTCTGCCAGGGCCTTAATTACCATAGTCTTAATTTGTTACAAGACAAGAGTTTAACACTTTCCCAGGAGAATAAAAGAGAGAAAACCACAAACTGAAGGACAAGGAAGGGAGCTTGTTGTTGTTCAGTCGTGTCCGACTCTTCGTGACCCCATGGACCATAGCACGCCAGGCCTTCCTGTCCTGCGCTCTCTCCCGGAGTGTGCTCAAGTTCATATTCATTGCATCGGTGATGCTTGTTACCTATCTGTAATATGCTGAGACATACAGAGAAGGAGAATCCAGGGCAGTAGATTAAATCCAGAGTGAAGAGGTCAGATGTTTCCAGGCTGCAGTAAGACATCTATCAGCAAGGCTTGCGAGGAAATGGCTGCAAGGATAGGCACCCAGCTGGGAGTTCGAAGTGGGATTTGAGGACATTGTGCATTCCCAGGCCACAGTAGGGCTTCCACTTGGCAGAAACAAGTGGTGATGGGAGCTTCAAGAGAGACTTAGGTAAAGTGGCTGCCAGCAACAAGCCTGCTCTTGAAGTACACTAAACTTGGGAAACAGAGGGTAATTATACTTTTAAGAGTACAAAAGACAAGGATGTCTATAGTAAAAGAAGCTCTATAGAAAACTAAAGGAGAGAATGTTGAACCCCTTTGTCAGTTTCACCTTTGCAGTAAAGGGGTTTCTCTCAACTTGATAGTTTTCACTGCTGTGCAAATGGAGAGTAAACACTTAAAATTTGTGTGTGTGTGTCCCACCCCCCAGTCCCAGAAGTTCTACAGTGTAAAGGTACAATTGACAAGGCTTTTAAAAAACTGGTTATCAGTTTCACCTCTGCAATGAAGGGTCTTTTCAACTTCCACAGAGGTTGGGCAGGGAGCTTGTTCATTTAATCATTGCTCTTAACAGCCTACAGTTCCCTCAGTTTAGGTAAGATACTGTGGATGATCTGACTGCCATGGCAAAAAACTGGACATGCTCACTGTTATGTCCTATGAAAGTTTGTGCCATAAGTAGAAGCCAAGCTGATCTCTTTCTGTGTATATGTTCATGCCATTAATACGTCTTATTCAAAAACAGGAATATCAATGGTTATTAATTTAAGCAAATGCACATGAATAAAAACAAGGGATTGTTTTACAGCAACAGTAGATATACACATTTGCTTTTCTACAATGCAAAGAGTTATGTCTTATGAATGGGTTCAACGTATTTTACTGATGTGGTACCATGCACCAGTATTTTGTTTTGCTTCTTAATCTAATTATGTTGGAACCAATTCCCAAAATCTGTACTACTGTGTGTACATCTCTATTACAGGATCACTAGAACAACACTGAAGAATGTAAAAATTGAGATGTGATTATGTCTTAATAATCTAGTGATAAATTGTTTTTATTTCTTTATCTTTCAAGATTTTATTTAGGGAGAATAAGAGTTTTTCTGCATAAGGCAATTGTTGTGTGCATGCCATTCCCTACTTACGGTTGTTTACAGGTTCTTTAGATGATGTCTTGACTCTCCAGTTTCACTTCTGTTTGGAAACAGCACTTTCCATGGTTTTTTTTTAATAGCAGGGAAAATGGGGTATTATTTCTGATGATGAAAGATAGCGCCATTTCCTTGTGTATTTGCACTATTCCACTATTCCATGTAGTGCCATGTAGAGGTTATGTAGTGGAAAAGCAGGAAAGGAGACACTCCTCATGTAGTGCTTGGATCCCAATTCTGCAACAAAACTGAAAGTAGATGGAGTGGATTCACAGCCTTGTGTAGAAAAGCCCTAAGGCACTTTTTTGTTTTCTGTTTATTTTTGAAAAGTAAACAGGTTATAGTAAGTACTGAGTGTATTCTTAGAATCATGAGGTAAGGACATTTTTTTAGATTGGTGTATTGAAACAGTTTGTGGTTGAAGAAACTTATATTTATATCTTTGTTCAGAAAATTCTGTATTTGAGAGAAACTTTTGTATAAATTGTGAAATCTGATTGTCTTCTGTTCTGATTTCAACAGATGTTGATGAGTGCATATCAAATCCATGCTCTAATGGAGACTGTGTGAACACACCTGGCTCTTATTATTGCAAATGCCATACAGGTTTCCAAAGAACTCCTACAAAGCAGGCTTGCATTGGTAAGAGCATTTTACTTGCACATCTGTACCCTCTGTACATGCTCATGTTTTGATCTGAGTCAGGTCCTTTTTGGACTCTAAAAACAATGTAGTTTTGCCTTTACAGTAAACCATGACAATGATTTTATATTTTCAGGTATTTAATTATAGTACTAGTGGAGCAAGATTTAACATCTGAAGCCATCAGGGTGAAACCCAAGTGATTCTGGACAGATAAAAATGCATCTCAGTTTGAAAATCAACCATGATACATTCAAACTATGAGGCTCAAAACCCAAATGCACAGGATCTAATCCAACTAAATTAATTGCATCTGTCCCATTTAAAACAAATAGTGGGGCAATGCCCTACCAAGTCTGGATTTAGTCACAAGAGTTCAGCGCTTCTCTTTTGTTAGACTCATTTTGAATGTACTGCAAGTCAATAGACTCCAAAAAGGGACCGAAAAGGTCTGGAAAAGCCTCTATGCCCTATTCAGTCTGGATTATATCATCAGGACCATAATGTGACCCACATGCCTTTTTAAAGCATGCATCCTTTCCAGCAGGGATTGGACCCTCCCTGCTGCCTCCCCTATCACACTTGGTGTTACTTACCAGTGGTGGTGGGTGATGGAGAGCATTCCATCAGCATGGGAGAACACAAGACATCAGTGAAGCCTTATATGCTGCTCTGCATGTGTAGTGCATCTGAGGCATTCAGAGATTATAGGGATGACAATTCCAAAATTTCTCAGTATCTTAGATGTAGTGGCTCCATTTGAACAATCATATCATGGCTTAATAAGCGAAATCAGGAATGCGCATTGTGCCTTAACACACAGCTCCTTTCCTTCTTGGATATGCAACAATTAAACCTGGAAGTATTTTATTAACATAATTTCCTGGTAGGTCCAAACTGGGAAATAATGGTTACCAGGTTCAGAACAAAGTTTTCTTGGAACTCGGAGATTAAAAGAACCGGCAGCAGAGATTCCCATTTTGCTCCCATCTCTTGTTGTGTACACGCAAGGCAACCAGTTTTTGTTGTGCTTTAAAGGGCCAGCAGCGCTTCAGACAGTAGAGATAGGATAAGACCATAAATACAGTTTCATATGGCATCAGTCAGTCCTTTGTGTTTGCCTCTGTGTCATTGCATATGTAGGCAGCTTAGTACTTCTGCTAAGCCAACTACATGTGCAGCTTGGCCTTTCTCTCCCTGTCTAAAAGACCTTTCAGGTAGGGGAAGGAGAGGGTGAGAGTTTGCTACTCTAAGGCTTCCTTGGCTAAGTGGCAAATTAAAGGGTTGCATCCAGTTAGTCCTTCCTGTCAGTGGAATAGCTTCTCCTAGCAAAGTAGAGATGGGAGCAATTCTGTCTCCCCCCTGCCCAAGCCACCCCCCACCCCACCCCTCAAAATATGCTTTGGAGGTTTGGGGGACCTTCTGGACACATTTGAGGAGGCCCAGAAGTGAGGAAAGGACAGGAACATCCCATTGCATGATCAAAAGTTTGCTTCCATGTGGTAGATTTCACCCACTGTTGTTGGACCAAAGGAGATAATCCTTACATCACTGTTACCTGTGTAGACTTGATTCTTGGAATTGCATGGTCCCTCCTTCCCTCTAACCTCCTCATGCATGATTTCCTTGTTCAGACATTATAGCTTGCAGTTACATTTGAATCAGTAAATGATGGTTTGCACTTGCTCTCCAAAGCAGAATTAGAAACTGTGGTTTGAAGTAGGTGGGGTGGAGGAGAGAAGGGAGTGTGCTTGGACCACATGGTCAAACCATGATGTGAACCAGTCCACTGTTTTCTCCTTGAAACTAGTTTATTATTATTTCATTCTTTGTTTTCCCCAGATGTTGATGAGTGTATCCAGAATGGTGTCCTTTGTAAAAATGGCCGGTGTGTGAACACGGATGGAAGCTTCCAATGCATTTGCAATGCAGGGTTTGAACTAACTACAGATGGGAAAAACTGTGTTGGTATGGAATGCTTTTCTTTCTTTTCCCCCAGAATGGAGCCTGAACTAACCCCTTCAGATTTTATTGCACCCTGTGTCACCTTTAGTGCTGACACAGGGTGCACATTTCCTTACAAGAATTTGTGTATTGTCCAGTCATAATTTGACCTAGAATTGACATAAAACATATTCATGTACTTCTAAATTTATGTTTTGAAACTGTACTGCATCATATTTGTATGGAGTCTGTAAAAATTTAGCTACCACCTCAGCATATTTCTTTGAAACAAATTCAGCTTTACATTTCTTGTTCCTATAGTAGTTGCTAGGAGATTGAAAAATCCTTTCAAATGCAATAAAAAACTTCATTTATTTTACCACTGTGCGATGTAATGTTACTTTGCAGTTCATTGTTGTTGTTGCTGTTGTTGAGAAGTGGTACTTTAAAGACATAGCTAGCAGCTACAATATAAACTGCAGGCATAGGGGATGATCTGATCTGGTTTGGGGCCACAGTGGGTCCCAATCCCAATACTGCGTACCAGTTAGCAGCCTAGCTGCTACATTTTGCACCAAGCTTCCAGACACTCTTAAAGGGTAGCCCTATGTAGAGTGCGTTGCAATAATCTAAACGTAATGTAACCAAGGCATGGATAATTGTTGCCAAATCAGACTGACTCAGAAAGGGTCACAGCTGGCGCACCAGGAATTATTATGCAAACACACTCCTTGCCACCTGAAGGTTCAGGGACAGTGTAGGATCAAGGACCACTCCCCAGCTACAGACCAGGTCCTTCAGTGGGAGCACAACCCCTTCCAGAACAGGTTGAATCCCAGTCCCCTTCACCGCATCAGGGTCCCGAGTGTGAAAAAAGACATAGCTGCGTGCTACAGCTTTAATATGTGCATTGGGTCTGAGATTATTAATCAAAGCCAATGCAGGAAGGGCCCTTGCTGAGTTGAATGTTAAGCTTCCTAAGGATGAATCTTGCAGTCCATCTACCCAGGTTTGTTTATAAACTGACATGTTTCTGTAGTACTGAATTTGTTAGTAATTTGTTAAACAGGAGTATAGTACCTCAAATACCAATTGGTTATATAAGGTATTGGCCTCGTTCAGTCTGTGGACCCAAGGATGAGACATGTGTCCATGTGCTCCCTCCTCATACCTCCCCTTTCCTTCCTCTCGTTGAATGTTCAACTACTGCTTATATTCTGGCTTGTTAAAAACCACAGTTTCCCATGATGTCCAAAGTGTGGAACTGTGATTTAAGTACTACTTATAAACCCAGCTATGAACCAGGATCAGATCCAGTTCTATATTCTAGTTTATAAGCAACACTTAGAGCAAAACTACAGAGTATGCTAATTGCAGAGCATGTAGCTGAAGGTTCGCTTTTGATTTACTCTAGTATAAGTGTGCGGGCCCCCTATTCAGACCACTGTGCACTGGAAGGGGAAGGTTAAACTTTCTACCCACTGTTTTTTCCCAGAAACCCCCTCCCCACAGGGGGTTAACAAAAGAAAAGAAAAAAAGGCTCCACTGATGCCAATGGGGACTTCTTTCTCTCTTTTTTTTTAGCTCCCTCCCTCCCTTCCTCCCTCCCACAAGAGGGAGGGAATTTGGGGGGAAATGATAAAAGATTTAATAATCTTCTCCTGGTACGGGGTGGTCCTGATCTTAATCAGACCCATGTATACTTACAGTAGAGTAAATAAATTGCTAAAGTTCAGCTACATGTTATGCTATTAGCATAATGTGAAATTTGGCTCTTAAAGCACAGTTTCCTGGTAACTTCCTGGTTGGGTTACTGCAATGCAACATATGTGGGGCTGCCTCGAAGATGGTTTGGAAGCTTCAGCTGGGACATATTACAGTAGCCATAGTTCTGACTCGCACCACTGATTTTTATCATATTATACCAGTACTGAAAGAACTTCACTGGCTGCTTGAGTTCAGTTCAAAGTGCTGGTGCTTATCTTTAAAGCCCTAAACAGCTTGGGGCTTGAGTACCTGAAGGAGCACCTAATCCTGTATCAGTCTGCCTGAACTTTGGTTTAATGTCCATGGCTCACAGGTTATATATGGGATTCTGCACGCTGCTAACATGGTCTAGCCTAAGAAAATGCCAAGAATGCCCTGTTTATGTTGGATAATAGGAACAACTCTGCATGCTTCCAGACACTAGGGGGCAATAGAGAATGTCCTGTAGCTTGATCAGTTCCCATTTCCTGCTTTCTCCTCTTCCTCTTCCTCCTTCTTCCTCTTGCCTGTGCAACAGCAAGCACCATGTAGCTTCTCCAGAGAGCAAGCAAGTAACCATATCTCATGCCTTTGCTCACTTACACTCACGGACCCAGCTTTAGGGATAAAAAAAAGAATGTAAATCTGTATTACATAATTTTTCTAGATCATGATGAATGTACAACTACCAACATGTGTTTGAATGGAATGTGTATAAATGAGGATGGCAGTTTCAAATGCATCTGCAAACCTGGGTTTTTCTTGGCTCCTAATGGGCGTTACTGTACTGGTATGTATGAAATCACATTGAGGCAATGTTGACAGAGACCAATATTTTGTTGAGTAAATTATTTGTATAACAGAAATCCTTGTTATGTTCGGTATTTCTCTGCCTTTGAAAAATGTAACTTAATTCTAGGTTATACAAATAGTATTTATTATTATTTACAGTATTTATATGCTGCTTTTCTGCCACATGACTAGCCCTCAATAGGGGTGTACGAACCCCACTTACCGTTCCGCTCCAGGGTCAGCTGTGGGGGGAGGCGATCCGTCCCTCCCCCCAGAATCCTCCCTGGCTGGTTCTGCTCTGAGGTGAGCCCACGGAGCCGCCAGCCGGGTGTGTCTGCAGCCAGACTTACATCCGCTGCTGGGCTGCGGCCGCAAATGACGTCTGGCATAGGGGAAGCCATTTGCGTTCCTGCCCTTGGCCGTGATTGGCTATGTAAATATTTACGTAGCCAATCACAAAAACAGTGGAGACGCAAATGGCGTCTGCAACACCATTTGTGTCTGTGCTCTTTGCCGTGATAGGCTACGTAAATATTTATGTAGCCAATCACGGCCAAGGGCAGGGACGCAAATGGCGTCCCTACACCGGACACCATTTGCAGCCGCAGCCTGGCAGTGGCCGGCTGCGGAAGGAAGAGGATGGACCCGAACCAGCCAGCGCCAGGTAGGGTCCTTCCTGACAAGGCTTCGCGGGGTGGCGGGGGGGGCAGCCCGTTCTGCCACAGAATCCGACCTCATTGGAGTCAGTGGTGGATTTCTCCGCCATCCCTAACCCTCAAAGCTGCTTGCAATCACAATAAAATTACTTAATTCAAACAATCACATGATCTACAAAACATCCATAATAAGGTGGCAATCAGAGGATAAAAATCCAAATAGTAGTGTATAACTCACTGCTAGTTACTGTAGTTTTGGGGTGGATAATAGTTTGCCATTTGAAAACAACTGGGAAAATTATCTGGGATTGAGCACAAGCTCAGCATCTGATATTGTCCATTGTATTGAACTGGAGGCCTGAACTGTTCAGGGCCAGTCAAAATAGATTACTTGGATCACCAAGATGAAACTAGACCACTTATGAAAAGAAAGATTGATAGAAAATGGATGCAGAATAAAAGTACAAATAAAACTCATACATCTCATTCAGCCAATGAAACTGATACCTTCATCATACTTGAGTGTGTGCTGGGATTCCCATCAACAATGTATGAGATATCATTCCTAGCACCAACGTTTTCCAGGCTGGTTGTGCACATTTTTCCCCATGGAGCAAGACCAAACTGATTGGGCCTTAGCCCAATCTTTTATCCTATTTCTGATATTCTAGAACATGCTCAAAGCATCACAGGAAGGTAATGAATTACCTTCTCTATAACTAAGAGGTCCCAACTTTCCAACACGGGGAGGAGGGGGGGGAACCCTCTCTTCATCTCCTCAGTCAGATAAAACACCACACCCTTATCTACTTAGAAAAGTAAAGCAAACAGATTAGGCAGCTGCATACCTGTTGACATGAGGATTGCACACTTATCAGTGTCAGTTAACTGGCAATTGTTAACATATGGATTGGTGCCTGCTTGATACCAATCTCCCCATGTAAGAAGCCTATGGAAGTTGCCCAATATATGTTATGGATGGCAGAGAATTCTGCCACGGACTCCAATGAGGCCGGATTCTAAAGAATCCGCCCCCCTGGAGTCCGGAGTCCCCGGAACGGAACACTTACCTCCGCCTCTCCGTGGAATCCTCTTTGGCCGGATCCTCCGGCTCTGGATTGCCAGTGATACGGCTGCCATGCCATATCGCTGGCTGAAGGGGACTGACTGAGGACGCAAATAGCGTCCAGGACACCATTTGCGGCTGTAGAGGTCTTAGTTTAAGGTAAATGCAGCCGTAAATGGCTACATTTACCTTAAACTAAGACCTTTACAGCTGCAAATGGTATCCTGGACACCACTTGCGTCTGCAGTTAGTCGGTACCCCTCAGCCAGTGATACGGTATGGCAGCCGTATTGCTAGCGCTTTGGAGCCAGCCGACAGCTGCGTGGAATTGCTGTGGAGCGGAGCCAGCCAAAGAGGATTCCGGGGGAGGAACGGATCACCTCCCCTGCGTGGGCGGATTCCCCACGGACCGGCAGGTAGGGAATCTGCCCATCCCTAATATATGTGGGGCATACTCTAAGAAACAAAACCTGCCCTTTATTCTATACTAGATAGGCCGTTATACATTTAATAAACGGTGCAGGGTATGGCTGTGGAAACTCACTAGACTCCTTGCCAAGTCTTCTGGTATCAAACTCGCTACATCCACCAATATCATCACATGTACATATAGGCAGCACAAAGAACCATTCTAGCGGGAGGCCATATACATTTCTCATATTCCTATCCAGCCTTCTGTTCACAATCACAGTATAAAAGTTACTCATACAAAGACATACAACTTGTATGGGGCAATATCTCCTGTGCTGCTGTGTGCATACTCGCACATTGACAAGGAAACTGGAAACCTAAGCTCTGTTGAGTCCTCTGAGAATTCTGTACTCAGACTCATTGCACTGGTCCTGAACCCGAGGTGGAACTACATGGCACATATAGTTCTATAGTTCTTTTTGAGGGGCATTTGTTTTCTATACGATGCACCTTTTCTCCTCAAGCTGCTTTTACCCTCACTGAGCAAAAGATTCAGGTATGTTTGATAACCACCTTTATAAACCACTTTTGTGAACGTTCAAAGCACTTTTAAAAAATCATCTCAGAAATCCTAGCGAAAGCCCTGTGAGGTAGGTAGTATTATTATCTCCATAAGGCAAGCTATGGCTACAAGAGTTTGCCTAAGATCACTTGGAGCAACTCCATGGCAACAGTAAAATTTGAGCCAGGGCCTTATTAGTTCCTTGTGCAGTTTCTTTGTCAAAATACTGCACTCTTTCCTAATGCATTTTGAAGAGTGTGTTTTGTGGTGGTTGGTCTGAAAAATCATGAGCAACTTTCATTGGTCTATTCCATTTTTGTTTGCTTATGGCATTAATTAAAATGGTGGTAGATTGGCCCTTGGTATAATTGTTGCTGTGCCTCCCTGATTTATTTCAGTTGTGCTAACATTAGAACAGTTTCCACTGATTTGTGGCAACGCTTGTTGAGGTTTCTGCCTTTTGATCAAGTTTTACCCAATTGTGTCTTTTAATTGTTTATTTAATCTATATATGAATCTATGGAAATTCTGTTAGTGGCTAGCTACACTATCATCACAATGGCACAGTTTCATAAAATTATAAAGAAAAAGCCATAAAAAGAATACTGAGTAAAACTTATGTTTTCCTCTGGATAGATATTGATGAATGCCAAACTCCAGGAATTTGCATGAACGGGCACTGCATTAATACTGAAGGATCATTTCGTTGCGAATGTCCACCAGGCCTAGCTGTGGGAGTTGATGGTCGTGTTTGTGTAGGTAAGTGTGCATAGAACCACTTTTCTTCTTCTGTATTTTTTTTTTTTAACTTCTAAACCTCCCAGAGAACTTTTTCTATTGGGCTACAGCCCCAGTAACACTGAAATATCTTATTATGAAGTCTCGGCTGTATGACAACAAATGCTGGACATAGGAATATCTGACTTGTGTTGAAGGTAAGAAGGAATGTGCAATTAAGGGTGCTATTTGCAAAATTTAGTGTCTAGAAGGTAAGTTTGGTTTTTTACATCAGTAAACTGGAAGACCTATCCTGAAATATATAACGAAGACCTGGCTTATATTCAGCATAATGAAAACTTGCTTGACCCTTCATATAAGGGAACAGCATGCTGGCAGAACAGCCTTAGCAAAGATTTTGTGCTAACAATTGAATGGAGCCTCTAATAGAGAAAGATTAAGGGGTTCATCACATGGGGGCAGAAATCTGCATCGGATGAAGAAATCTGCAGAGCTTTTAATAGAGAAATCTTTCTCTATTAGAGGCTCCATTCTTCATCCAGTTTCATTGGAAGATTAGATCAGGCTCCTTTACACACTTGTTTCTATCTCATTATATTCCATTCCTTACCTTTTCACGGGATGGCTGCTTTTCTGTGAAAAGCCATTACATGGGCTGGGGACATCACAAAATTTCCTCCCTGGTTCCTGCCCCTTTCCCTCCCCTCACAGATTACTGGTGGTTTGGTTGTGATTGACACGCAATGCAGGTGGACAGCAACCTCCACCAAACTGCCCGAACCCCGCCCCTGCAGGCACCAGTTTCCCAGCAAACTGCCAGCATGCTGGCCATTCTGTGTTGTGGAGTAAACAGCCGAAGTTGGGAGCAAAAGTCAGTGCATTGTGTTTAGTCACAGCATGGCAGCAAACCAGGATGGCAGCAAGCCAGTGAGTGTGTTGGTCAGTATACTGACTTCACTGCTGTTGTCATCATGATCGTGCCCCCAACAACCCCAGACAAAGCAGGTTTTTTGCACTACAGGAGAAGTACACGGGCAGGTCATGGAGCTCCTGTTGCACAGGCCTAAAAAATACTGCATTTTTCTGTTTGGGGATAACACAGGAGAGGCAGGGGGAAATGGTGGGAAAATCACTGGAGGATTACAACATTGTATAATGGACCCACAAACTTCCATGAATGGCCAATCATGAATGTGCAATAAATTGCTGGTGTATGAGATGCCCTGGTTGCTGGTGTAGGAGATGCCCTAAGGAGGAGATATTTATTGATCAGTTGAAACCCGATATCAGTCTGAAGAATGCGATGAAACAAGGCATGATGTTTATTAATGTGGCTTGATTGGTTATTTAACACAGGTGCTGTCTGTCAATTTTTGTTTCTCCTGTGACGTTTGGCCAACTCCTGACTGGTTGTGGCACAGTTTATAAGTGGTATTGCAGCTGGTATTGCATTTGTGTCTGAAGCTGGCATTTCATTCCCAATGTTTCACTTTTTAGAATCTGTTTATCAGTTTTCTTTTTAATTTCCTTTTAGCATATAAATTGGAGACACAATTGCTGGTCGTTTATTATGGTTTGGAGTGAGGTGTCATGCACATCCCATTGCTTGTGCATTGGTTTATTGGGCAGTCTATAAATATTGAAAATAAAATATATACTTGATCAAATATAAACAATCCATTCTGACAATTGAAAATTACAATGGACGTATAGAGAATCCTCTGGCAAATTCATTTTGGCATGAGTTTTTAAAGGCTAAAGCCTACTTCATCATATGCTTGAAGTACATGGAATTATAGGGTTATGTCTATCCTTCTGGAGCATATCTTGGGGGCACATAGGGAGCTGTAAGAGGAGGTAATCTGTTCTGCAACAGTTTCTGTTCTTCTGATGGATGGACACTGTTGAATGCAACCCATAGTGATAATGTGGATTAAGTCTTGTATCTGGTTTGGTTACACCATTATAGATAGTGCATAGTAGTTTCATAGGCTCTCTTGTTCTCTAATTTTGTGTTTATATAAACACCCTTCTAATGAATTCGTATTATACCTTGTATTTATTCCTCTTTCCTATTCTCTAATACTAGCTCATCTCACCTCTATAGATAAAAAACCCTTTTATTCTAAGGATAATGTGCTTCTGCAATACATAATATTAGTGGAATGTTATTATCTAACAAGCAGAGTATTCTTTAGTAAATATAAATTTTTCACTGCAGTTCTTGTAGATAACAAAAATATGCTAAAATTCATACCACTGCAGGCTAGAATAAATCAACATAAATGAAAATGCTTAGTTTTGGCTTCATGGCTATGACACTAGCTTATCTTGAGCTTTAATCTGTGTAATACTTCAGCCATCCCCATGCTGGCATGAGTAAACTGTTAAATTCTCTAACTAGTTCCAGAGTTATGTGAGATTGTTGTGTGCATAATATGCACATAGATTTAATGTCAGGGGAGAGGAAGAGAGGAATCTATCATGCTGAAAGTGCAAGCTTCAGGACAGAAACTGATACCAACTAAAGTTTGGCAGTCGTAATGGTAATGCTTGTGGTGTGGAATGTTTATTTCTCTTTTTAATACACAGTGCTAGAGCTTAAAAGATTTTGCTTTGCAATTAGTTGTTAGATAATTTCTTCACAAGACGCAGAACCAGGAATCATTTAGGAAATTTTGTTTTCCTACAAGATGATATAATTGCTCCAGACATACAGTAATGGGAATAAATCTTAAGTAGTGCATAATAAAAAATCTTACTCCTTCTTGTCCCTTTGAGTAACATTTCAAATAGTGTGTCTGCTGTTAACAAATCTACTGTAAATTCTTCTTTGGCTTCAAAAGCCTTCTTGTTGGCTAAGCTGCATGATCCCTTGCATGATCTAAGAAGTGATGTTATTCAGAAACCATAGGCAGCTGCAAAGTATTTATAGTCTGAGAACTGGCACATTAAATTAAACATTTTGCTTTGGGCTTTTAGTAGCGTTGACAAGTGGGTTAAATATTTAATAGAATACACCAAAAGAAAAGTACATTAAAGAGCTTAAATCATACATTCATTCATATGTACTCAAAGTATCAAGTTTTTCATGCAGAAAATATATTGATAAAGTTTAATATGACATACTAGGAAATAACTTGTAACATGAACAGAATATCCACTTAGCTAAAAGAACATATGTAAGCCTAGGTTGGATGTAAACAGTTGGTTGGTATTGAATCTTATAGAGGTTAAGTCTTGCATTCAAGATGAATTCATGTATGACAGATGTAAATGTTTTGGACTCATTCTTTATCTGAGAATATTTATTTATACCATTTTCAGTGTGAGACAACTCATCTATTGTTTTGCTGGCTCCCCTTAGATACCCATATGCGAAGCACATGCTATGGTGGAATCAAAAAGGGAATATGTGTACGCCCTTTTCCCGGAGCAGTGACAAAATCTGAATGTTGCTGTGCCAATCTGGACTATGGCTTTGGAGAACCTTGCCATCCATGTCCTGCCAAGAATTCAGGTAAAGCTGTGTTCTTCTTTTGATTTTACACTGGAAACAAATTAAAAAAATCAAAAGGATTCATACATTTTATATTTCAAAACTAGATAGGTTTTACTGTGAATAATAGAAGACTCTTAATTTTTACATTATCAGTGAAGATAGGCGATTGAGTCCCTTCACTCTATATTTCAGACTATTACATATCTTAGAGATTTGCTTCCCAATGAGCTTTCATTCAGTTTCAAATCATGATGCTGCTCAAATCAGTTTCAGATCAAAGCATGCATCCATGTTCTTCAATGTGTTCTTTACCGCTTAACACATGTTTTCTTGTTGGGAACATTGTGCAGTTTTAAGTCACTTATACCATACACCACTGTTTCCCAATGGGGTCTATATTGCTGAGAGCTTTTTAAACTGCTTATTAATAGGAAATATGCTTTGGATAAAAATGCCAAAGCACATTCCCAGAGATAAAATATCCATCTTCACCATGCACTCATCTTTAAGGACAGCATAAGCCAAGGTTCTGGAAAAGAGATGAGATACAATGGAACTGCATATTACAATGGAACCTATTAAAACTAATATAAATATTAAATGCAGACTTTAGTTGCAGAGTATCTGCCTTGAGTTGGATTCTATTTTTAAAAACGAGTTCACCCATATTTTGTAACAATCTAACACTGAAGGCTATGTATTGAGTTGTTATATCTCAACCCAGATCGAGAACTCTGATACTGTTAAAGCACTTTGGGAGGAAGAGATTTCAGGGCTTAATGGTAGGTTCTCCAGACCTGACCCATGTTCTATGGTGCCACTGGTTTGTTTGTTCTTCTCCCCCTGTTAGCTGCTGTTTTCAGTTGAGTTCAACATGCCACAGGAAATAAGTGGATAAAATGGCAACATCGATCCTGGAAAGTTTTTGTTATAGTAAAGAACTAAAAGGGAATTTGCTATTCATTTCTTTCAAATATTTTCTTTAATTTTCAGTATAATTTCCAAACCATGTTTTTAACGAAATAACATATGTAGTTTAGAGAATGTTAAACAGTATCACATTTGACAACAGTAAACTATTGGTTAAGGTACTGTATGCTCAAGTATAGTACAGTCTAGTGCCACAGTTCTTTTTTGTGTGTCCTATATGTTACATTAAGAGAGCAAATCCTATGTCCTATAGACAGCATCTGGGGGAGATAGGATTTTTCATTTTCTAACTCCGATCAAAGACAGCGCTACGAGCTTGAAGCTGGGAAACCGTGCTCCCCTCCCGCTCATAGCTGGGGTGGAGAGAACCAGGGTGGCTACCCCTCTGTGTCTGCCCATGCTTGAAACACGGAGCATAGACAGGGTGAAAAGGCGGCATTCCCGTGGGCGGGGAGACTGTTGTAGACAGCTTCCTATGTGGTCTCCAGGCCCATTCCCACTCCCTCCCCGAAGCTGCGCTTACATGCCCCAAATCAGGTGTCTAAGGAAAACTGCAGGTCAGCCAGAGCATGGAAGGAATCTTCTCCATGCTTCATCCACCCTGTATCGGAGAGGCGGTCACCTCGAACTTCAGAGGAAGTCGGAGGCAACTGTCTGTCTCAACAGAATTGCGCCCTAATATTGTCATGATTATCTTTCTAATCCATGAAGTTGTGCAAGATATTAGGTCACTCTGCCATGTCTTTAATCTGTAAATGAAGTTTCAGCCTGTTGCTAATAATAGGTACAAGCTTTGTTTCCACTTTAATAGGATGTATTTTAATGTATTATTCAAATTAAGATAGAATAGTTTAATGTGAGTACAACAATATATGACCATTGTTTTATTAAGGCTTTTGTCTGAAAAATGCATGAGATAATTAGAAGTTGAAGGGATAGCTAAGTTAGCAGGGCTTTCAAGAGATATTTAAATGCATTTGCTATAGTATTAATGTATTTTAAAATATTATAAGTTAACAGCTTCTCTATTTTTTGTGTTTCAACATTTTTATTTTCACATGAGAAGCTGAGTTCCATGGTCTGTGTAGCAGTGGAGTGGGAATTACTGTTGATGGAAGAGGTAATGTACCATAACATTTTATAGGTGTGGCCTATAAAAAAAAAGAAAGCAAATGAAAATAAGTTAACCACTCTTGTGTATGTAATGAGATATACTGGCTACAATCTTTTATTTTTCGACCTACCACATACTGTTGTTTTAGGTATGGCACTATATTTTTAAAAAGTCAACCAGGCCCTGAGGAAGGATTAGATTATGTTCCCTCTGGAACCAATGGTAAATTTTTCTTTTGTTGTAGTAGAAGCTTGGAACCCGTTTATATGTGTTTTCTTGGCAACAGCACATACATAATATTTTATAAAATAAAAATGCAAATTTGTGTGTATGTAATAGCTTTCATGGCATTTTCATGTATATTTTGTAGTTTATGGGAGACTGTGATGAAATTATTCTTACTATGGGCTGGTTTATAAGTAAAACATATGTGAGAAACATCAGTAACAATAGATTCATTAAGATATTCTGTTTTATCTGCTCTTACTTAGGTTTAAATCCTGATTTAACTTAAATGAGTTAATCTTTTATCCAACTTCAGTACAGTTGATTTAGGTTTTTATTAAATGATTTTGCTTTCTCCTCATTTGTAAAACGTTAATATATTCGGTGTTATTCCACTTTTGATCTACATACATTAAAAACAAACTTAATTATTTTATCATTGCAGATATTAATGAATGTGCTTTAGATCCTGATATTTGCTCCAATGGGATTTGCGAAAACCTACGTGGCAGTTATCGTTGCAATTGTAACAGTGGATATGAATCGGATGTTTCAGGAAGAAATTGTGTTGGTATGTTATTTAAACTGTATTCATATTATTTATTTTGTTTTATTTTATTTAAAATATTTCTTGGCCACCTTTCAGGGCAGAAGCCCTCCCAAGGCGGCTTACAGCAATAAAATAGATAAAAACAGTTAAAATATTAAAAGTGATAAAAACATAAAAACAATAAAAGCAACAATAAAGGCCAACAATAAAACCAACAACAAAGTTAACAGCAGTACCAGCAACAATAGCAGTCATATAATGAGAAGGCCAAGGTAAAATAATATGTTTTCAAGGCCTTCTTAAAAGTCTGCAATGACAGAGCATGGCGGACCTCTGACAGTAGCTTGTTCCAAAGGTGTGGGGCCACTGCAGAGAAGGCCCTCTCACGTGTGATCACCCACCTGATGCTCTCATGAGTGGGCAAATGAGAAGGGCCTTTCTTTCTGATCTTAAAGTGTGGGCAGGCTGATTTGGGTGAAGGCGGTCCTTCAAATAACTTAGTGCTGTGCTGAAAATTTCTTCCACATTTTTTCAACCATTCTAATTTAATCTAATAGAAGAGAAATTGCTTTCAAAAAGAAAATCAAAAGAGAATTTTTTTGGAGAAATTCTCATGGGTTGGGTTCAGGGTTCTTGTTCTTCTTACTTATGAGGTGACCAAGGAGTATGCACAAGTATCCTGTCTTTCACTGTACAATCATCTCTCTGGCAGTGTGTAGCCACCTTGGCTTCCTGCACAAGCCCAGGAGAAGACATAATGAGGTAATTCCGTCAATAAAGTTTTTTCAGATCACAAAGTGCAAGGAGCCTGGGAGACTGAAGAACAATGGAGAAATGTATAATAGAAAGAAAGCACACAAACAGTACCCTCATGGTGATTAGGTAAGGTCAAAAACAACCCCCAAAGAAATTCAAAATAAATTGTAAAATTCCCTGAGAATGAGGCAGAAAAATGGAAGCCTCTTTCATAGGGGAAGAACACTTTCATGAAATTGAAGGTCAGATTTTGGCATAGCACTAGCTCCACCTCTTCTCTAGAGCTGGATGCAACACTCCCGCTCCCCCCACATCCACTACAGGGCTTGCAGGGAAGGAGCGGTATTATCAGTACCTGCATTAGAGACAAGATGTATCCACAGTCACCCCTTAGAAATTAAACATTTGGAAGAATCTGGGGAAAGTGGTGAAATCTGAAGAATGACAACCAGAGCTGAGCCAAATATTTTCCAAAGATATTTTCCTGAGATCTTTCTTTTCTTATCCCCTTGATATAAAGGGCCACCTTGTGGAATTTTCTCCAAATTTTCTTCACCATTTTTTGGTTGAGTCCATCTTCTGTCTCCCCCACCTCCACAATGCCCCCAGAATGATGCTATGTGTGGGGTATTGTGGAGAATGCAAAATGGGGGCCGGGCTGCCAACATAGTTAATGCTGTAGCCACTTGCAGGGATAGTGCAAAAACCAAAAAAAGGAAGAAAGGAAGGAAGGACAGAAGGAAGGAAGGAAGGAAGGAAGGAAGGAAGGAAAGAAAGAAAGAAAGAAAGAAAGAAGGTGTGCTACAAGGTGCACAAATTTCACCTCCATTTACTTCCTGTCCTTTAAATTTGCACAAATTTATCCTCCATTTACTTCCAAGCCATTAAATTTGTGTACATGTCTGCCTTGTTTTTTAAAAAAATCAGGGAATTGCAGTAACCGCAGCAGTAAGTGCTCCAAAAAGGAGCCACAAAAAGGGGATGGGGGACTTAATATCTCCTCTTTCTGGGGTAGCTGGAGAGTCTGGGAAGTGTTGAAAAGGTGGATGAAACTGAGAAGTGTCAGTCCAGCACTTAAAATCAAGAGGATCACATGTATTTACTCCTTTGGCTCCCCCCTCCATCCCATTTTCAAAGCTTATGAATTGCAGCACCATGTTCCTCCTTTCCCTTAGTATTAATTTTCCCCCCGTCCTTCGCAACTGTCTGCAAATTAGCAGATATGCGACCTCATCTTGTCAGTTTCCTTGTATGTTACCTGCTTCCTTTGCTGCTCCCTTTGACAGCTGAAACATGCAAGGAAAATGACCAGGCAAGACTACACATATCAGACAGTGGTAAGTGTGCACTTGCTCACTTGCAAAAAACTGAACCCCCGCCCCCAAATTTACAACCTCAATTGTATTTTTTTGAGGCACCAAAAAAAAAGTGCTGGTGAATGAAAAGGGGTAGCAATTGGAGCAACCCCAATTGCATTTTTGAGGCACCATGTTTGTTTGTTTTTGTTTGTTTTTTAAGGCCAGGAAATGAAAAGGAATAGCGATTTGAGTAGGAGGGGGAGACAAGATGGTTTGCTGCAAAGTCCCCTGGGATATGTGATTGGGTGGGCTGGAGGACTGAGGGGGAAGGAGAGGAAGACCAACCCATGGCAAATCTGATTGTTTGTTGGGTGTACTGTGGGTTGTTCCGTCAACAACCAACCCATCATGGCTTATTCACAGGGTGGTTTAGCATGACGTCTAAACCCACCCAGTGACAATAATTCTATTAGCCTATGACTTTGATTATATCAAATGAATATATGTTTTTTGTATAATTTCTATCAGCCTATGACTTTGATTATATCAAATCAATATAGGCTTTTGCTATATACAACTATATATAACTGCAGTTTACAACTAATTTATCACTGAGTATGAGTTACTATTATTAACTGTGTTCTATATTAACGGTATCCCCTCTCATGTGTTATGAGTGTGAAGAGGAGCAGGGCCCCACCCAGGTGTCTATATATTGAGGGTGGACATCAGAAGAAGAGCCCCTATGCGTTAGCAGATGCTCATGCATAAGGCTGCTCCTCAGTTGTGTGCATTCAATGTGTGGACATCAGAGGGTGGTGCAAGCCTGGCTGCTCAATACTGGATGCTGAGTTACAACAATTCCCCAATCATCATGTGGAACCCCTTTATGCATGCAATGCCTGAAGGGAACCTGTCTGTTTGATTACAACAATTCCAGGTGCAGCTTGTTGGGTGGGTCCTGGATGAACACAAATTTTCATTGATAGATCCTTTGAGAAAAGATCTGGGACTAACACTGCATATTATGTTGGACTGGTTGCATGCATAGTCATTTTACTTGTACGTTGTTGTTTATGTTGCTATACAGCATGCATACTGCTATTTGGAGTATTTATTAAAGGATTGTATTGTATAACAATAGACAGCCCAAATAAATTGTTGTTTTTTAAATCCCACTCAACATCTTTCCAGCCTCTTATCTTCCCAGGCTTAGTACTTAAGTGATGATTACTCTTGACACTTAAGGTTTTACTGGTCAGTCACTGGTGTCTGTGGGTTTTTTTTAAAAAAGTCTTTCATTATTTTGCTGGAGAAATACAAATATATAGGTAGTTAGCTTCTAATCATACCCTTCCATTTTCATAATTTTATTTATCAGTACATTTAAAAGCAGAGAATTGGTGATTGGAAAAACTATCTTATATAATAATCCAATAAGCTTAAAACTGAGACATAAAACTTTGTGAGAAGTGTGCCAATGCACACCAGCCTGCTTTAAAAGCTATCATGGAAAACGGAGGGGATGCATGAATGTGTATGTATGTCCACATGTGTGCATGAGAAGAGGAGTATTATTCCATGGGATGCATACTGATCAGTAGGATTAACTTTTATTTTACAGATATTGATGAATGTTTAGTGAACAGATTATTATGCGACAATGGCTTGTGTCGAAATACACCTGGAAGTTACAGCTGCACATGTCCAAAGGGGTATATATTCAGCAGTGAAACTGACACATGTGAAGGTAAAACTTTGACAGTATGGATACGGTTCTGTATACATCACTATTTTTGAGTCTCATAATGTGAATTGATAATAGAAAGAAAGGTCTTAGTTACAGCCTGAATTACCTTATTTTCCTTTCTTACCTAATGTAAGGTGTCAAAGCTGTTAGTTTCTGACATTTTATCATTTTTTTAGCTTGGGAAGTAGTCAGATAGGCTACAGTTCTATGTTTGTTATACATTTATTTGCTAAATATGAATATCTTCCACAGATTGTTAGGCAAGGGGCAAGGAGTTAGAGCTGGAGCTATGAGGATAAATGAGGACCTAACTCATCGAGCTGTTGCTCTTGCACTAAGCATCCAGGGACTGATTGATCTTATAGATCTGCTCTTCCTGGAACTACTCAGGGCCAGGGTCCTGAGCATGGCTGGGTCTGGCCTTCTCCTGAGTAGACCAGATGCATGGGAAGCCACATGCTGCTAAATGAACACTGTGTTGGTAGACCTGAGTTTTGGGCGGGTTCAGCAGCAGCGCAAGATGTCTTGCTGCCTGAAGTGGGAGGACTTACTGTGTCTGCCTCTTTCCTCACCATCTCCACTGCCTCCCCCATCAGTGCCTTGTTCTGAGAAGCCACAGATACCAGGGCCATGTTTCCACGACAACAGAAGGGTGAAACAAACAAAGGAATACTGGATTTTTCATGGAATCGGCATGGCTCCATGCAGTGCTCCAGGAAGGACTGCACCACACCATTATAAGTCGCTGACAGAAACATACTTCTGGGTGGGCTGGGGGGATTAAAAGTGAACGTCATCAGACTGGCAGGGGCTGCTCAATCAATAAGAGAGGCTCCCCCCTCCAGGCTCTACTCCCCTTTCTTCTGCCTCCGTGGTTAGGTGATGATGCAAAGGATTGAAGCTGGTATTAATTATTCCCCAAAAGCCTTGAATCAAATAGCAGAGACATGCAGCTTTGGAAATAGTGCTTCAGTGCCATTAGGGGAATTACTATGCCTTTCACCAGATGAATACATGATGTACCCTGGGTGTACTTAGTGTTTTTGGCTTAATGGCAATCTCAGTAAATTCGGAAACAAGCCTCATTGACCACAACGGGAGTTACTTCTGCGTAAACCTCCTGGACCTATGCCCAGTTCTGCCCATTTTTCCCCTTTCCCTCTAAATACCAGGCTTCTGCATTAGCAGGCACCCCTGAATAAATGTGCTATTGCTCAATAGCACAAGTGCATGATAGTGCACTTTCGGGAACAACCCTCATTGTCTACAACAGGAGTTAGCAAGGGCACCTGAACTAATGTGCTATTGCGGAATAGCACAAATGTGTTAGTGCTATTTCGAAACATAGTGAAAACACCCCTTGACCAGGGGAAACACCCCTTGACCAGGGTCACAGTGAAAGGCACACCTTTGGGCAGGGTTGACACACTGGAGTAAATGCAGAGGGTTGGCGTACACCACAACAGAAGCGCAGACAAGCTGAATTAAGGTAAAGAATCGGACTATAAGCAGTCTCGGGAAATCTGGTTTTTCCGCGATAAGCTTTGGGGTGGCTGCTGGATGGCCACGACATCATGTATCCCTAACGACCACCACACAGCCAGTTGGGAGTAAATCACTCGTGGAAACAGGCCCCCGGTATCCAGGGCCACCTCACTCATAGTGCCTTTCTCTGAGAAAGGGCCACCTCAGAACGAGGCATATGGGCCTGGTGGGCTCTCTGGAGAGCTTCACTGGCTGTTTTTCTGCTGTGGCAAATGCAGCAGCAGGAGAGTGGCATGTGGGCACTCAGAGCGAGGGATCAAGCCGTATGCTCTGGAGACTGGTGCTGATTGTTTTCCTGCTGTAGCATTTGTCACATTAACCGGCAGGGCTCCTTGCCTGTCCTGATGCCTTGCTCTGAGGACTTTTCAGAATGGGGCAGTGGGATGGCTGTTCTGGAAAGCAGTGCCATCAGTTCTCCTGTTGTGGTATTTGCCACAGCAGGAGAGCAGCCAGGTATCTCTGGCATGTCTGCCTGCCATGATACTATAGCAGGGGTGGATAATACACATCCCCTCAGTGCGGCCCCCACTGCCACGCTCCCGAATTTGGTGGCAGCAAGAAAAATAAAATAACAAAAAATAGGTTCTGTAGTGCTACAGAATGCAGATCACATCAAGAGTCAAATTTAGCTTATTTGTAAGTTAAATTGGACCCGTTTAGCATTCCATAGCTGGAAGTAAAGCAAGCTAAATTTAACCCATGTAGTGCTGCAATGGCAAACAGCTAATTTTCTTTGATTTGGGTGAGAGTACAGCCCCCCGGGGGGGGGGGGGCTGGGAGGCAAAGTGGCCCCCAGACCTCCCACTGTTGGCCACCCTTTGTCAGAATGAGGCATTGGGCCTCACTTGCAGTGGTGGTCATGCAGCTTTTCTAGCAGTAGGGTAAGTGCAATCCACTAATCTTCCTGACCTGCCACCTGAGGTAAGGGTTAGATCTGCCTAGGCTGTTTGGAAATGTTATTATGTACCACTAACTTAGCCTAAGTCTGCTTTAGCCTAATATAGACAACTCCTGGGCTGATTCCATAATGTCTAAAAGTGTATTTCTAAGCCTACAATGGTTGTCTAATCTTTGTTGGTACATAATTCCCATAGAAACCCAAAATGTCTCTTGAATTGTACTCAGCATTTAGGTAGCTTATCCTTATTTATAAAGAAGCAAGTGTATTCAGCTATCATAATATCATCCTAGAGTTATTCTAGGTTGACATTGTAATACTTTATTGTAGGTGTGATTTTACAATGAATTGAAATTGTCTTTTGGGGGAAACCACTTGCTTCTTAATGAAGTCCCAGTTAGCTCAAGGGCATAGCTAACGTATACTCATTTTGAAATGTCTGAAATAACTATTTGATTCCGTCCACACATACTGAATGTGGTTTTAATATTATGAACATTTACGGAATATGATGTAAGCCTTTTAAAAATCATGGTCCTTTTGTTTAGATTGTATAATAAGGATACACAAATAGATCTGTGTAAAAAACACTTTTACACAAGCATTTTCTTCTACAGTTTTTTCTGCACAATTAAGGTGATACAATGGGGACTATATCGTGCTGCCTCATAGTTCTGTTCAAATGTTCTTCAGCCTTGAGGTCTCATAACTTTTGACACCACTTACTTTGAAAAAGCTGGATCAAAGCACAATAGGACTACTCTGGAGCTGAGTAAGTGATAGCTGAAGCCTGCAATCCTGTGCACACTTATGTGGAAATGAGCTCCACTGAACACACAGTGGAACTTACTTGGAGTAAACATGCATAGGATTGTGTAGCATGTGTCCTATCCAGTGCTATCCCTAGGGATGTACGAAAGTCACTTACCTTTTCGCAGCTTAGATTCGCAGTGGGGGGGAGGCGCTCCGTCCCTACCCCCGGAATACTCCCTGGGCCAGCACCGTTCCACGGCAGCTCCACGGAGCTGCCAGCCAGGGCCATCCGCAGCCGGAGTTCTGGCCGCGGACAGGCTGCTGTGGATGCAAATGGCAGCCGCCATTTGCATTCCCTATTTTTAACCGTTTTAGCCTACGTAAATATTTACGTAGGCTATTACAGTGAAAAAAAGGGGAACGCAAATAGCGTAGTGGGCGCCATTTGCGTTCCTTTTTTCCCGCCGATTTAGCCTACGTAAATTTTTACGTAGGCTATTACGGCGAAAAAAAGGGGAACGCAAATAGCGTAGTGGGCGCTATTTGCGTTCCTTCCCCCCCCCGCCGTAATAGCTTATATAAATATTTACGTAGGCTAAAACGACAGGAAAAAAAGGAACGCAAATGGCGCCCACTACGCTGTTTGCATTCCCCTTTTTTTCGCCGTAATAGCCTACGTAAATATTTACGTAGGCTAAAACAGCTAAAAATAGGGAATGCAAATGGCGGCTGCCGTAGCCGCCGCCGCCGCCATTTGTGTACACTGTTGTTGTTTTTTTTGGCTTGCCGTGATAGGCTACGTCAATACTTATGTAGCCTATCATGGCTATGATGAAGAAGTGAATTGCGGCCGCAGGGCGGCCGCCATTCACAAGTCAGCACAGACGGCAGCAGGTAAGTGCTACGTTTCGCGTGCCTTTTGTGGGTTGGGGGGGCATCATTCTGCCCCGCCACGGATTTTGGGCGGCTGAATGCACTGGCATTCAGCCTCACCGAGATCCATGGCGGAATTCTCTGACACCCCTAGCTATCCCTCTGCCAATGGCATGGAAACTACTGGAGGAATTGATTTCCCTTCACCCTGCAGCCCTCATGCATAGCTCAAATCTAGCCCAGAGGATTGGGGAACCCTCAGATCAGATTTAGGGGATGCACAGAGGGGAGAAAGGGGGAGGAGAGCAAGGGGAAATCCCATTGGGAGAGCAAAATTCTGCTTGCATGATCTTGGATGTAGCCCCATGTTTTTATAGGAGTTCAAATAGTTGTATTATGTTTTAGTATCATGGGGAGTTTATTGCAGGTTGAAGGTTGAAATAATACAACAGGGAGATGCTAATTGTATCTGTTTATCTTGATATTTAGCTTCAAAGCACAGCCCTGGCTATAAACATGTTCACACTGTTGAACATAAATCCAGAACACAAACAACAAAGCATGAAATGTAATCACAAGGGACATCTCCAGATTTGGCTATGACTCTGAAGAAATAGCTAAACAAAATAGGATACTTTTACAAAAGGTCAAAACATGTTTCTGTACAGGAATAAGAGTTTAAAACATAGGTTAAATTGAAATTTATTAATGTTGAAGGATGCAATTTTCATTTTTCTTTCCAAATGTTACTGCATAAGAAAAGAACAGTCTGAGTTTTAAGCATACATTTATCTAATCTGTAAAAGTATATTAAAGTATTGGTTCCTCTGTATTGCCAGTTTGTATAAAATAGAAAATACATCTGTCATCAAGTATTCTTTACTTTAAATAATGCCACGCAATCCTTCTGGCCCAGCATGCTTTTTCATAAAATGAAAAAGGACGCAAGGCCCTTCTTTTAACCTATCACTTTACTGAGCCTTCTGCTTCCGGATTTTTTGTGGGGTTAAGATGGGCTCCTTTACACATTTTTTCAGGGGTTTTCTTTCTCTGCCTTTCTATATCTTCCATTACACAAGCACTAGGTGGCACTGTGGTATAGTGGAATTGCAAAGATCATATACCAGGGTCTCATGCCGCCATTTACAGGATTACCAGACTTTCCTCATTAGGAAAAAAACAAACAAAAAAACACCTGCTATAATGGTTGCAAAAAATGGGAGAGGGCCTGGAGAATGACAGTAACATATAAAGCACCCACAAAACTACCGTGAGTGAGGAATCACAAGCGCACAATAAATGCTTCATGTAGAAAGGCTCACAGTTTTTTTTTAAAAAGCATGATGAAAAATGTAGGTGTAGGGATGGATGAATCTGTCTCTTATGCCTTCTATAATGTTTGCATTTTTTTCAAGCACAAGTTCATTCTGTCCCTTTTCTGTATGAATTTGCTTTTTTTTTAAAGTCTGCATGAAAATTTTGTGCACACAAAAGTTCATGTGTATTTTTCTACAAAAATGTGTACATTAGGGGGAAATTGTGTACACATTTTTGTATGCATTTGTTGATTGGAAATTAGTTGCATTTGTTGATTGTGAAATTAGAGGAAGAGTGAAAACTGAAGGATAATTATGTTCTGGTTCGCACATTCAGGAATGTGAATTAGATCAGTTCATATTAAAATGCAAACCAAACTAGTTTTATGACCATCCCTACTCAGAAGTAAGTCCTGTTGAGTTCAGTGGGGCTTACTCTTGGGTAAATGTGACTAGGATTACAGTCTTAATATATAATTAATTATATACTATATGAACAGGTGTGGAAATTAGAGTTATGCTGAAAATTTCTTCCACATTTTTTTCTCATTCAATGTGATAGGGAATTTCCTCCAAATTTTCTTCACCATTTTTTGGGTGGTGGTCATCTTCTCCCTTCTCTACCCCCCCACCCCCTACAATGCCCCATAATTATACTAAATATGGAGCATTCTGGAGGATGCAAAATGTGGCCAGGCTGTCAACAAAGTTAATGCGGTTGCCATTTGGAATGGCAGTGGGGAAAACACCAAAAATGCTTAGGAAAAAAGAAGATGCACTATAGCCCCTGCCAGCGTTGAGCCCTGCCTGTGAGAAACTGTTGGAGAATTTCTCCTCCCTCTAGAGAAATCTGGTGATATTGTCCCTCCAGTTTCTCTGCCTACAAATAGGGTGGAGAATTTCAAGAGACCATTTGTGCACAGCTCTAATGGAAGTTAAAGTGGAGGTTGCGATCCAGTGCCCCACTTGAACAGCAGGTCTTCGAATTTTTTCTCAACAACAGGTTCCTATCCCACTGACAAGTGCATTTAAACTTATGGGTAGGGATGTTGCAGAACCCTCGGAGGGTGGGGGCGGAGTCTGACAGAAATCCACCTGCTTGGCCCCCCGAATGCCAGTCTGTGGACCCCTGAGCTTACCCAGCTCGGCACGTGCCGAGTTAGGCAAGCTCACCCTGTCCCACCATTCCATGTGCTGCAATTTTGTGGAAAATTGTGGGTAAGCTATATAGGTAAATCCCAACTTTGCACATAATGGTGGCCGTAAATAGCACCATTTACTCAACATTGCAGGCTAATTACTCCATTTATGCCTACAATGTTATGTAAACGGTGCTATTTACGGCCACCATTATGAGCAAAATTGTGATTTATGTATATAGCTTATCCGCAACTTTCTGCAAAATGGCAGCTCACGGGGCAGTGGGATGCCACTTGCTGGGTGCCCGTGGACCATCTGGAGGCTTGCCCCGCATGCTGAACAGGGTCGGGCAGCTGGCAGGGGTCCAGTGAGCGGGTGAGTTTGGCCATCCCTCCTTATGGGAGCTTTTAAGCACCATTTTTTGGTGGAAAGGCAGGATATAAATGCAACAAGTAAGTAAGTAAATAAATAAATGTTGGGCCTGCTTGAGGCCCTTAAGGCTTATAGTATCCTGGAAGAGCTCTCAGCTGGCTTGCTGGAACCCTGAACACGAGCACTCCTGTTAGGAGCTGAGGATACACTGAAACATTTTGTTGCAGGCCCACTAATCTTTTCCCTAAACTAAAGAGCCCCAAAGTAAATCAGTTACTTTGGTTGCCCTTTTCTGGACCCTTTCCAGATCTTTGATAAATTTTTTTTGAGATGTGAACAACCAGGACTGTATCAGGCCGGTACCAGCACCCGGCATGCTTGGACAAATGGCAGGGCCCATGTGCCCTAGAGGGCCCACCAAGGTTGATATCAGCATTGCTTTACAAAAAAAATAAAAGAAAGAATTTAAGGCCCAGAGTTGTGAAGAGAAGTGCTGAACCAGGCAACTGCCATGATCTTCATTATTCCAACTGTCACTGAAACCTGCAACAAAGATGGTGGAGGCTGCTGCAGCCACTTTGCCCAGCACTTCTCAGTGCTGGGCTGAGTGCCACAGCCTATTCCTACCACCATCCTTTCCCATACTCACCAATAAGCTTACTAGTTAAACCGGCCCCCCGCCCTGCACAGCGTTCCAAACATCATAGAGTTATATAAAATCATTACTCTAGTGGCCATCTTATCTTCAGACTCTTCTCTAATAATCCCTAGCATGCCCTTTTCACTCTCTTGCAGGCTGAGTTGACATTTTCAGGATCCCAAGATCTCTTTCCAAGAGAGAGTTACAGCCACTACAAGTAAAGATGGGTTTGTTGTTGTTGTTTTGCAACACTTGCACCACATGCAGTAATGCAGCAAAGCAATGATGCAACAGACACAGTACACTGCTGGAATAACTGAACTCCAGTATGGGGATGAAAATGTAAACCAAATATCTCGGAGGTCTTGCACCTATTCCGTGGTGTCTTTCTCATGCTCTGTATCCATATAAGCAGCTAGATGATGCTTGTGAGGAGATTACTACAATTATGTGTTTTAAAAAACTCACACGACCTCACACTCTTTGATCCTGCTAGTTCTGTCAAGGGGTCGCCATTTTTTCATACCATACTAACATTTCTCTGTTGCTTCTCTGATGGTCTTCAAATCACAGTACATAAACTGGCACCCACATTATAGTTTACATTAGGGATCCCTAGCCTTTTGGACCTGTGGGCACATTTAGGAATTTGAGGAACTGCTGTGGGCACCACCACAAAATGCTTGATCAATGGATTGCCACTTTGACATTTACCTGTCACATCTGTGGTTTTTAGGTTGTATCTTATGCATCAAAAACGTTTGTTTTGTCTATTGGACACTAGAACATCTCTTTAATAAGGGACTGGCTAATTGCTGGCCTTGCAATACTGCTAATACTTCTTTTAAACATATGTTTTCATAATGTCCAGTAGTTGCTTCTTTTGGAGAGGAGGCTATTACATAGATAAATTTTGTACTGAAACAGTCTTTATTATTCACTGATGTACACGCTTTTTAAAATTATTTACCTGCTTCATGGAAATCAACACATGGTCAGCGTACATGGATTCTCTGTCTTTTTGACAGCTAAGAGGACTGATATTACAACATTGGAATGATCAACATTCACCTCCTACAATGCAGTGGATTAAGACCTACAACACTTTCAATATTTGAACAGGTGGCATGTTGACCTTCAAATAGATACTTATTTGGATATTTGGTCTGCTTTTGTTGAAGCCTGTGTATAATTCCTAGAAAGTTGTATGCATTTCATATGTATACAAATCCATGTATGTATATTTTAAAAAATGGGGAAATTTCAAGCCTGAACTTTTTTGCTGTTTTATATACTTTAAAAAAACAATCCATTTTTATTGTGAATTTTAACCAAACAAAGCAACAAAACAAAGAACATTAAAAACCAAAAAAATAAAAATATAACATATTCTAAAATCCTCAGTTTCAAGTATTACAATATTCTAAGAGGAAAAAAGGGTTACACTTAAACTTCAGTAAAAGCAGACCAGATATCCAAATATAACTCCATTTGCAAGTTATGCCTATATACCACTCTTTCAAATGTTGCTAGTGTTGTTTTCAATCCATTGCATTATAGGTGGTGAGCTTTTATCTTTTATTTTTCCAGTATCGTAATATCAGTCTTTTAGCAACTACAAGGGCACGAAAGATCCATTTACACTGACCATGGGTCACATTCCATAAAACAGGTACGTAATTTAAGAGAACATTTACATCAGTAAATATTAAAGAGCTTTCTAATACAAAATTTATCCGTATAATAACTTCCTCCCAAAAGGAGGCAACTATTGGGCATTTCCAAAACATATGAATAAGAGAAGCATTGACTGCATTACATCTCCAACAATTGGCCAATTTGACAAGCCTTTATTAAAGAGACATTGTGGCATCCAATAGACCTGAAGCAAAAGTTTTTGCTGAATAAGACATAAACTGAAGATCCACAGAGATACAGATGCCAAAACAGTGGTCTACTGATTAAACAAAATAGGACATTCCGATTCCCTAGTCCATTCCTGCTGTAAACCACATGTATCAAAATTGTTCGTATTATAAACATGAATTGTAGGTCGATATATCTGGTCAGCTTCAGTAAGTATTTCCAGTAACAAAGGAGACTCTGAAGCAGTAAAAGAAGCAGGACCAAATCTAGATACTAACAAATGTTTCAGTTGCAAATACTGCCATTCTGCTGTAGCAGGCAAACCAAATTTATCTCGCAAAATTTTAAATGGCAAAACCTCATTATCAACACCCACTAATTGATCCGGGGTCACAAAGAGTCGGACAAGACTTAACGACTTAACGACTGAACAACAACAACAAAGATCCTTTTATCTGTCCAGGTCTGCCACAAAAACATTTTCTTTCCAATTCTTAAACCTGGATTTCCCCATAAAGTCAATTTGGCATGGGAAAATGGATCAAAGTGTAATTGGCGTGACATTATATGCCACACATCTCTGACTGCCATAATTGTGGGATGAGCTCTGTCTGCCTTAATGTACCAAGAACCTAATGCCATCCATTTAAAGAAAGGCTCCAGACAAGAAGAGTCCAACACTGACCAAGGTGGAAAATCAAATCTTGAGTGGAAAAGACCAAAATTTGTTACATGTAAGCAAATAAGCCCGATGCTATGTAGCTAGACCAGGAAAACCAAACCCGCCTTCATTAATTAGAAGTTGGGTCCTTTTCAAAGATATTCTTGGTGGAAAGGAACCCCAAAAGAATTTACAAAACAAAGCATTGAGTTTTTGAAAATATTGCCAGGTATAAGTATAGGGATCCCACATATAACATAAATAATTTGAGGTATAGTATTCATCTTAAGTGTATTAACCTTACCACATAAACTTAACTTTAAATATGCATCCATATATATCTCATGAAATATCATTAATCAACTTATTTAAATTTAAACTAAACATTTGAGATATCTCTCTAGGGATAATTATTCCCAAGTAAGTAATAGACTCTGGGCACTGTCAAAATTGCCAATTAGCTAATACACTAGTGTATATCCTATCTCCAATTGGCATTATTTCCAACTTTGACCAATTAATTGAATAGCCAGATAATTTACCAAAAGTATTAATCAATTTCATCAAAGCTGGAACCGAGGACTGGAGTTTCGAGATAAACAACAGGAGATCATCAGCATAAAAGCTAATTTTAAATTAGCGAATGCAGGGTGGCTGAAGCACGAAGGGGACGATCCCCTCTGCACTGCTCCTGCCCTGCATTGGATAGGCGGTCGCCTCAGAGTTCGGAGGTGGCTGCCTATCCCCATAGGATTGCGCCCTAAGCCAAAATGGACAAAATCCATGAATACTATTTTGTCTAGTAGCACACTCCAGGGGTTCCAAACATAAGTTGAATATCAATGTGGAAAGTGGACAAACTTGTCTGGTGCCCTGCCGAAGTAAAAAAAAAAAAAGCTAAAAATAAACTGTTAGACATTACTCTCATTCTTTCGCTGAGTATAAGATTTTAACCCATTTCAAAAAAATTATAGGAAAACCAAAGTTAGTCAGTGTGGTAAAAATAAATTTACAATGAATTTTGTCAAAGGCCTTTTCTGCATCCAAGGAAATGATGGGTGCCTGGTCAGTTCTTTCAGAGTTTAAAGCAACTAGATCAACAATTAATCTAAGATTATCAACCCCCTGTCTGTTTTTAATAAATTCCACCTGGTTTGGTCTAACCAATGTGGCCATGACTTGTTGCAATCTATCGGCCAAGATTGCTGTTAATATTTTGATATCTATATTAATTAATGATATAGGTCAATAGTTAGCACAATAAGTATGATCCTTGCCAGGCTTAGGAATCGCAGTACTATAAGCATCATTTAACAAAGAAGAAAGGGAGCCCGCCCAAAAAATATGGTTGTAGAGGCGATACAACTTTGGGGCTAAAAAACTGGAAAATGTTTTATACCATGCAATTGGGAATCCATCCAGCCCAGGTGATTTCCCAGTGTTCATTTTCATTATTGCATTCATAATTTCCTCTAAACACAGAGGAGCTAAAAGGAGCTGTTGTTTTGAAGAATCTAAACATGGAAGATCGATCTGAGAAAAAAAAGCTTCCATATCTTGCTGTGGTATCTTATTACCAGTACTGTAAAGATCAGAATAAAACTTTAAAAATTGTGAGTTTATGTCTGTAGGAGAGATATATACTTTGCCACTTTCATCTTTAATAGCTGAAATTATATTTTGATGTTGATCCTGTTTAAGAGCATCTCTACACCAGCCTAAAATCCTGCATTTAAAATGGGGCTTTCTGCTTCTGTTTTAAATGCAGGATCACAACGACTCCCTTTTTCATGTGCTTCCTTTTCCCTCACCCCTTCCCCCCTCCTTCTCCCCCGTAGCTGAGTCTTCCATTATCTTTCATTGATCTCGCTCCTCTTGCCGCTTTAACTCTTTTGACAGAGGGAACTGAAGCGGAACACAATGGGGTAATTTGATAGCTCATTATCTGCGATCTATTTAAAAATGGAACAAAGGGCATTTAGTGCAGGAGATGCCTGGGATTATCACTGCATCATGTAAAGAGCCTGCAAATTTCCTTGAAGGAGCAATCTCAATCGCAGGATAAAAGCCCGGTGTGAAGGGGCCCTAAGATGATGTGCAAGGATCTTACTAGGCTGTTCACCATTTTCTCAATCTTTCTGTCATAGACAGGTCAGAGCAAAGTTTGCCTGCTGTGAAATAATATTTTTCAGCTCATGCTTAGTATTCTGTAGCTCTTGATAGAGTTGTGCTGTGGGGGAAGTGGCAAACTGAGTTATTAGAGATTTCAGCTTCTTATTTAAAAATGTCTGTTGAGTTTTTAAAAGTTTCTTTTGATAAGTAGCATAAGAAATAATTCGGCCCCTTATAAAAGCTTTACTGGCTTTCCACTCAGTGGCACACAAAGCTGCTGTACCCTCATTAGTATTAAAAGACTGTTAGTTCAGCTAACATCTGAGTTTTAAACTCATCACTGAGAAGAGAAACATTAAAACGCCAAAGACCAGGGGCCCTAGGAGTGTCAGAAAATTGCAGTTCCAAACATACTGTGGGACATGATCTGACACTAAAAGGTAAAGGTGTCCCCAACCAGTCGTGTCCGACTCTAGGGTGCGATGCTCATCCCCGTTTCTAAGCCGAAGAGCCAGCGCTGTCCAAAGACGCTCCCGTGGTCATGTGGCTGGCATGACTGAACACCAAGGTGCACGGAACGCTGTTACCTTTCCCGCCGAAGCGGTACCTATTTATCTACTTGCAATTTCTTGCTTTCGAACCAGTGTGTCAATCTTGCAATCTTTAATGTGACATACTAAAGATGCAGAAATAAAAAATAGTCTAATCTAAAGCAGTTATGGTGAACTGGTGATATAAAAGTAGATTATCTGTCAGGGGTGCCTCTAAGCATAGGCAGTGGCAGAGTAGCTCAGATTCTGAAGAGGAACCGCAAAACGTGGGGGAGGAAATTTCCCAGTCTCTTCCAGACAGGGAGAGACAAACTCCTCAGGTTTCAATAGTCCAGCTGGACGGAGAGAGCCTCTCTTCACCCCCCCCCCAAGAGAGATAGTGAACAGGGAGAGGTGGGGCTTGGACAGCCTGAATTCTTAGACGCCAAGCACAGACGCAGGGCCAAGAGAGAGATGGCAGGGGCGGGGCTTAGGCGATCTGCCCGATTGGCCTGACGGGAACAGCTATGCATAGATACCTCACAAGACAGAGGGAGATCCCCACCCCACCCCTTATGTTAGGAAAGCATGACCGCCTTTTCTCAAATGGTAGGTAACTTTCAACCTTCCTGGTTTCCCTTTGAACTCCCTGAAGGCTTTTCCTTTGTAGACTGTGAGTTACTGACAATTAGCATCTGTATGACCCATTGAAGTAAAAGGATTAAAGAGTCGTGGATAGAAGCCTCTTGTCTATGTTTTGATTTGGCTTTTGAAGTTCAGCAGGGACAAAAGCCCCTTCATGGATCACTGCCTTGTTGTGGCGAAGGGGCTTGTGTAACTCAGTGAAGCCATAAGCTATGCCGTGTAGGGCCACCCAAGACGGACAAGTCCTGGTGGAGAGTTCTGACAAAATGTGTCCACTGGAGAAGGAAATGGCAACCCACTCCAGTATTCTTGCCAAGAAAACCCCATGGAACGTATCACAAGGCTAAAAGAGATGACGCCGGAAGATGAGCTCCTCAGGTCGGAAGGTGTCCAATATACTACTGGGGAAGAGCAGAGGGCATTTCCAAGTAGCGCCAGAAAGAGTGAAGCGGCTGGGCCAAAGCTGAAAGGACACTCAGCTGTGGATGTGTCTGGTTGTGAAAAGGAAGTCCGATGCTGGAAAGGACAATATTGTTTAGGAACCTGGAATGTCAGATCAATGAATCAAGGTAAGCTGGAGGTGGTCAAACATGAGATGGCAAGATTGAACATCGGCATCTTGGGAATCAGTGAACTAAAATGGACAGGCATGGGAGAATTTAATTCAGGTGACCATCATATCTACTACTGTGGCAAGAATCCCTTAGAAGAAATGGAGTAGCACTCATAGTCAACAAAAGGGTGGGAAAAGCAGTACTGGGGTACAATCTCAAAAACGATAGAATGATCTCAGTATGAATCCAAGGCAACATCACAGTAATTCAAGTCTATGCCCCAACCACTGAGGCCAAAGAAGCTGAGGTTGATCGGTTCTGTGAAGACCTACAACACCTTCTAGAACTAACACCAAAAAAAGATGTCCTCTTCATCATAGGGGATTGGAATGCTAAAGTAGGAAGTCAAGAAATCACCGGAATAACAGGCAAGCATGGCCTTGGTGTACAAACTGAAGCAGGACAAAAGCTAATAGAGTTTTGCCAAGAGAACACGCTGCTCATAGCAAACACTCTTTTCCAACAGCACAAGAGGCGACTCTACACATGGACATCACCAGATGGTCAATATCAAAATCAGATTGATTATGTCCTTTGCAGCCAAAGATGGAGAAGTTCTATACAGTCAGTAATAACAAGACCTGGAGCTGACTGTGGCTCAGATCATGAGCTTCTTCTTGCAAAATTTTGGATTAAATTGAAGAACGTAGGGAAAACCATTAAACCATTCAGGTATGACCTCAATCATATCCCTGATGAATATACAGTGGAGGTGAGGAATAGATTTCAGGGATTAGACCTGATAGACAGAGTGCCTGAGGAACTA
Organism: Heloderma suspectum; assembly: GCF_057233095.1. Classification (NCBI taxonomy): domain Eukaryota; kingdom Metazoa; phylum Chordata; class Lepidosauria; order Squamata; family Helodermatidae; genus Heloderma; species Heloderma suspectum. The sequence goes on along the minus strand of NC_139459.1, from coordinate 83,664,782 downwards.
TGGACGGAGGTCCGTAACATTGTTCAGGAGGCAAAAACTCAATCCATCCCCAAGAAAAAGAAATGCAAGAAAGCAAAGTGGCTGTCTGAGGAGGCTTTACAAGTAACTGAGGAAAGAAGGGAAGCGAAAAGCCAGGGAGAAAGGGGAAGATATATCCAACTGAATGCAGATTTCCAGAGAATAGCAAGGAGAGACAAGACGGCCTTCTTAAATGAACAATGCAAAGAAATCGAGGAAAACAATAGAATGGGAAAGACTAGAGATCTCTTCAAGAAAATTGGGGATTTCAAGGGAACATTTTGTGCAAAGACAGGCATGATAAGGACAAAGAAGGCAGGGACCTAACAGAAGCAGATGAGATTAAGAAGAGGTGGCAAGAATACACAGAAGAACTATACAGGAAAGATCTGAATGTCCCTGATAGCCATGATAGTGCACTCACTGAACTTGAGCCGGACATCCTCGAGAGTGAAGTCAAGTGGGCCTTAGGAAGCATTATTAACAACAAAGCTAGCGGAGATGACAGTATTCCAGCTGAGCTATTTAAAATCCTAAAAGATGATGCTGTTAAAGTGCTGCATTCAATATGCCAACAAATTTGGAACACTCAACAGTGGCCACAAGACTGGAAAACGTCAGTTTACATTCCAATTCCAAAGAAGGGCAACGCCAAAGAGTGTTCAAACTACCGCACAATTGCGCTCATTTCACATGCCAGCAAGGTGATGCTCCAAATCCTACAAGCTAGGCTTCAGCAGTATGTGAACCGAGAACTACCGGAAGTACAAGCTGGGTTTCGAAGAGGCAGAGGAACTAGAGATCAAATCGCCAACATTTGCTGGATCATGGATAAAGTAAGAGAATTCCAGAAAAAACATCTATTTCTGCTTCATTGACTACACTAAAGCCTTTGATTGTGTGGATCACAACAAACTGTGGCAAATTCTTAAAGAGATGGGAGTTCCAGACCACCACCTTACCTGTCTCCTGAGAAACCTGTACGAGGGTCAAGAAGCAACAGTAAGAACCGGACATGGAACAACCGATTGGTTCAAAATTGGGAAAGGAGTACGACAAGGCTGTATATTATTGCCCTGCTTATTTAACTTATATGCAGAGTTCATCATGAGAAACGCCGGGTTGGATGAATCACAGGTCGGAATTAAGATTGCCAGGAGAATTATCCTCAGATACGCAGACGATACCACCCTAATGGCAGAAAGCGAAGAGGATCTAAAGAGCCTCTTGTTGAGGGTGAATGTGGAGAGTGCAAAAGCTGGTTTGAAACTCAACATTAAAAAAACTCAGATCATGGCATCTGGCCCCATCACTTCCTGGCATCTAGAAGGGGAAGAAACGGAAGCAGTGACAGATTTTATTTTCTTGGGCTCCAAGATCACTGCAGACGGTGACTGTAGCCATGAAATTAAAAGACACTTGCTCCTTGGGTGGAAAGCTATGGCAAATCTAGACAGCATAGTAAGAAGCAGAGACATCACCTTTCCGACAAAGGTCCGTATAATCAAAGCTATGGTTTTCCCAGTAGCAATGTATGGCTGTGAGAGCTGGACTATAAGGAAGGCTGAGCGCTGAAGAATTGATGCTTTCGAACTGTGGTGCTGGAGAAGACTCTTACAAGTCCCCTGGACTGCAAGGAGGTCAAATCAGTCCATCCTAAAGGAAATCAACTGTCAAGGGCTCCTTGGAGGCCTCTCTCAGTCTAATCCAGTAGCCAAGTCCAGACACAGACAAAGGGATTCCTTTTAAAGCTTTATTCTTTTACAACTTAACAACTCTACAGGTAGCAACTAGATCTGAGCAGCAGAGGACCTATGCCCTAAGTTGGTCCTCGTTTGAAAGGGAATTACTGGCAGACCCCTGAACTTAAGGACTAGGGAGAGTCCCTCCCCTTTTCCCTTGGATCCTCTGGGCGCAGCCGTTGTTTGCGCGCCAACCAGGCATTACGCCTCCTTTCTGCGCCCTCCATTTGGCGCCGCTCTCTGCGTTGGCATCGCGCGTCCACCAAGTCTACTTCCTGCGCTCGGTCACTCCCTGGACTGCTATCTAATCTAGGAATGCTGGTGGGAGGAATCTCCGTCAGCTGTGGGCCCTGGGAAAGAGGAGCACGCTCCTCTCCCAGAAGCGACTGCTCTTCCTCAGAATCAGAACTAATCTGGGATTCTATGGGCTCAGTGTCCACCCTGACATCAACCCTGCCTGCTCAGTGGAAGGACAGATACTGAAGCTGAAGCTCAAATATTTTGGCCTCCTAATGCGAAGAGAAAACTCCCTGGAAAAGACCCTGATGCTGGGAAAGATAGAAGGCAAAAGGAGAAGGGGACGGCAGAGGATGAGATGGCTAGATAGCATCACCGATGCAATCAATCAGAACTTGAGCACATTCCAGGAGAGAGCGGAGGACAGGAAGGCCTGGCGTGCGATGGTCCATGGGGTCATGAAGAGTCGGAAACGACTTAACGGCTGAACAACAAGGGACAAAAGGGAGACCTGACATTATCTGTCAGCAGGATGTAACATTCTCCAAGCATCAATTAAACCATATTCCATCATATAAGACTGGAGTACCAATCTCACAGCAGATTGGGTCTTAGGAGAAGGTGTACTCCTATCTAACAAAGGATCTAAGACCTTGTTAAAGTCCCCACCCACAATCAAATAATCATATGCGATATCAATCAGTTTAGCAAAACAATCATGAAACATGAATGGTGAATCAATATTTTGCCCATATACATTGATTATAGCAATTAATTTACCCATATACTTCCCTACCAGAATCAAAAAATGCCCCTTGATATCAAGAATTGCCTGTTGAAGATCGCTTATGTATTAAAATCACAACCCCTTCACACTGTTTTGAAGTGTCTGTAACATAAGCCTCACCAACCCTGTCTTTTTGCAACATCTTTCGATCTGCAGCCATCAAATGAGTTTCTTATAAAAAAGCCATGTCAACATTAAGCTCTTTTAACTTAGTAAGAACACTTTTCTGTTTGTTTACATTTCGCAGCCCCTTGACATTCCATGAAATCACATTAAGCATTGAAGAAGCAAAAACAAATTGTTTGCCCCTCTGCCCAAATACATCTTCCCAAACTAAATTTATATAACGTAAGTGGTATAACAAATACATCCTTAGTTTACATTTAGGACTAACCATTTCAGACATCATTAGAATATTTCTTATTGCATAGAAACTGAGAAAGAATTGAAAATTATTCAAAAATATCAACAATAATTGAAAAATTTTAAAAATTAAAAATCAAATGATCTAATTTGTGTCCCCATCTTTTATCTGATACCCCATAAAAGTGCCAAACACCCCCTAAAAACAAAACAAACTTAACAAAAACAAAAAATAAAAACTTTCCCTTCCATTTGGACTAATGTGCAACCATAGTATTCAGCTAGGCCCTTCCCACATATTGAATACATAGACAGAGCAATATTACAAACAAGCAGATTTAACCGGCAACAAATAATAACAATAAAAAGAGTAAAAAACAAGCAAACGGGTATTTTAAGTAATACTTTATCTGGAGACATATACACAGATATATACATACAAATGCATACACACACATACACACAGTTCCGGTTGGAGATGGCGTCGTGATCGGCTCTTTGCTGCATCCCTCCCGAATTTCAGCTATAAAAATACCGCTCTGAGACTGTCGCATTATCTGGGTATTTGCTATTAACTTTGCTTAAGCTTTTATTTTTTGTTCTCCACATTTATATTTGCTTGTTGTGCTTTTGAAGTGAGAGGGAGATGTCAACATTGAAAGGAAAGAAAAGCTTGGGAATGCTGCCTACTCCCCCCATAGGCCCCCTGGCAAAAGTTTCTAAAAATGCAGCTGAGGGAGAGGAGCTGCTGGTTTTACTAAAAAATATGTCTTCGCAGTTTCCTTTCCATCAAAGCAGGTCAAACAGCTTTTCAGTCAAAACAGATTGATTCAGGATTCCATCACTACTCTTCAAGGGTCTGTAGATTCGATGAATGTTTGTGTTCAAAAGATGGAGTCAAAAGTTAATGCACTTGAAGACCAGGTTACTGCTCACAAAACTGGAATAGATGCCTCTCATAGTGTTTTATCTGCTCGAATTTCTCAATTAGAAGCCCTTACTCGGAGAGCTAATCTGCATATTCTTTGCCTTGGAGAATTGGCTACAGATCTCTGTCTTGCTGAGTTTATGGATAAATTCTGTGTGGGTTATTGGCCTCGCCTTCTGATTTTCCAATTGATATTGAGCATGCTTATTGTGTTCCTGGTTCTACACGAGGTTCTAGAGCGGGACCAGTTATTGTTCAGGTTCTACAGGCCTCCACTAAAGAATATTTGTTGCATACATTGAGAGAGGAGAACTCCGGTGGGGGCCAGCCAATGACAAGATTATGCTCTTTCCTGATTATACTAAAGCTGATAGAAGACAATTTACCAAGGCGAGAAATCTAGCAAAGCAAATTAACTTGCAATACCACATGAAATATTCTGCCACATTTTGCATTTTTTTTGAAGGCCAGATGAAGAAGTTTTTAAGGTCTGATTCTGCAGAATCATTTTTCACTGGCATTAAAATTAAAACTATGGATTTGCCTTCTTCTGCGCCTTGAATTTGGAATTCAGCCATCTTCTTTTTTTCTTTAGCTGCTTATCAGGATCTTCATGTTTTATTTTGGTTTCACATGGGTGTCCACTGATAACAAGTCTGGGCGACATGCCAGATCTAATTGTATTGCATTCCATTGTTTCTTTCCCTTTTTTTCTCCCTTTTTCTTTTTGTATTCTTTCCCCTCCTCCTTTTTCTTTTATATATATATATATATATATATATATATATATATATATATGTGTGTGTGTGTGTGTGTTTTTTGAGTCTGTCTATTTACATATTTTGATTAAACAAAGGTTATATGTAATTATCACATTAAACTTAGTTTAATAAGATTATGTCTGTATATGTGTGTGTGTGTGTGTGTGTGTGTATACATATACTATTTCAATATCCTGGAAGTGCCAGCACAATGCGTTTCAGTCATCTCAGCCCCATCCATCTCACTTATTTGATGCTTCAGTATGTGATATAGGATTGTGGTACTATATAGGTATTTTCCATCATTTATGTAAAAATAGAATGCAAAGAATGGTTCCATGTCATTCTTCATATGACCTCAGAAGCCATAAAAAGGGGCAATATTTGAGAGATAAAGATTTGGAATGGGAATGGAAAGATAGAATGATATAATAGATTCCAGGGAAGCACAACAAGTTGTTCTGAATAAGTGGGCAATTTATTTTTTATCTAATCTGTGGATTTATTATTACATGCTAGCATGTAATTATCCAGTATTTAACTAGCTGTTTTGTTTAGTTTTTCAATTTTTTTAATGTTAGGCTTTAGAACGTACTATTCACAGTAAACAAACAAACAGAATTGGTAAAGACCATCAAAAGAAGGAAGTTACAATACTTTGGTCATATTATCCGAGGCGAAAAATATGCCATACTCCAACTCATTATACAAGAGAAAATGGAAGGAAAAAGATCAATAGGAAGAAGACGATCATCATGGTTAAAGGATCTGAGGGAATGGTTCAGCTGTACTTCTATACAGCTATTCAGAGCAGCGGCATCAAAAACAAAAATAGCTGTAATGATAGCTAACCTCTGATAGGAGATGTCACCTTAAGAAGAAGAAAATTAGGCTTATGGGTTTGGCCTTAGTCCCTCCTTGAGAACATAATTAAGTACTAAAATTTATTCCATTTTTGAGACACAACATGAACTCTATTTGGATTAATATGTCTGATTTGATTTAAGGCTCATATCAGAAGTGTATGGATGAACTGCAAAGGCATGGTTGCATATACAAAACTACCCCTTAGAGTATTATCTTTCTGAAAAAGAATTTGCTATTTTAAAACACACACACATCTAAACTAATTTTACTTTTCAAAAAGACTGATATTGTCAGGTGGACATCTTGAGGTGGACCTGCTTAAAAACACCTGGATAATCAAAGGAAGAGGCATAAATGTGCAGGTGAAATAAAGTAAAGCAGAGTATGGGCTATAGGGAGATATTTACCATATTATAGTTACAATATTTCTGAGCAGTTTCCAGGTCTGTGGAATCACAGACAGCATTGTAATGTTTAATTTATGACAGTGTTTTCTTAATTTCCCTGAAGCCCTTTGGAGTCATAAATGACAAAAACAATAAGTCCTTTGTTTGGACACAGTATGTTGTTGCAGGGGGAATGTATTGCTTTCCATTAAAATGGATTCTGATTTCTCACAAGAAATTATAGTTGATTCTGGAAAACCTTTTCAGTCTAAGTTCTTGGACGTTTCTAGCTTATGTGAAGCAGCCAATTTATTAGCACTTCCAAAACTATGCAAACCCTTTTGTGATCATACAAACTGCCTGCCCTACATTCTCTCCATTATAGGTATTTAGTTTAACTCTTAAAAAAAAGTGAACACATTTCCCAGACATTCTGGCATAATGGTCCATGGCAGAGTTTATACATCATAATATTTTCCAGAAACACATGGCGAGTCTAACAGTGTCTTTTCCTTCTGGATTATAGATATAAATGAATGTGAAAGCAGCCCTTGTGTCAATGGTGCCTGCAGGAACAATCTTGGTTCTTTCATCTGCGAATGTTCATCTGGCAGCAAACTAGATTCTACGGGCTTCATCTGTATTGGTGAGTCTGTTGGCTGGTTTTAAATTTTTAAAAACACCATGAATTCAGTTGACTGCAGTGCTTAGTTAAACAAAGAAGAATGGTGCATGGTAATATCCAACTAGTAACATAACTAGGTATTACTCCCTACAAGGAATTTCTGGCCTGGCAACGTCGATCACTTCGCCTTTTACTCCAAGATCAGATTTCATATTTCTTCATCGTGGTCTCTATGCATCATACATGTGGGGGCTCTGCACTTCTGTGGAGTCTCGTCTGGGAAAATTCTAAAGCTGAGGAAAAAAAAATTGGTGGGAGCCCTCCCCCGCCATCCACTGCACATGCCCCAGTGGGTTCCCGCCCATCTCCTCAGTTCTCTTTCAACTGCCTTTCTGAGAGGACGCCTTGTTGGGAATGTCGGCAATTTAGAGATTTTATATTTAGCTGAAGTAGTTAAGTCATTTTTTCTTCTTTCTATTTTTTTAAAAAGATTAAATTAGAATAGTTAGTTAGTTAGCTTGTTGATCTTTCCTGTTTTTTCTTTGCAAACTTGGATCAGCAGGGGGTGCGTATGGCCATTAAGGCTCCTTTCCGTACATGTGTTCAGTGCAGCAGCAAGCTACCCCCCACTGATAGACATTCCCTTTGTTTGCTTTGCCTGCGGGAAGCTCATGTTGTGGAGACCTGCCACCACTGTATGAACTTCACGAAGCTGACTAAGAATCATTATCAGACTGCTTAAAAGCTCTATTATGGAAACAGGCATTAGAAGCTGTGGATTCCACTTCTTCTAAGATTGCCAAACCATAGCCTAGAGAGATGGCGGACAAATTGCAAACATTGTCACCTCCATACTCTAAGTCCCTGGCTCTAACCATGAGCTGGACAGACCTGCCAACTCCTAGCTGTTCTCTCACAGTCTCCACTGCGAAGAAACTTTCAAAGAAGGCTAGGGCACCTAAGACTTTGGCCTCAGTCAAGAAAAAGAAAAAGATCAAATCACATGAAAAGCAGGTGTCTGAGTCTATTACAGTTCAGCCGATTCAGATTCCGCCGCCTCCACTGCTATTGGACTCATCTATACTAAGAGCTCCATTGGTATCAGTGTTGGTTCCGAGAGCTCCACTGATGTCATTGCAGGAGCAGATGCATACAGCATCGACATCAGAGGGTGAAATAATAGACCTGTTGCCCCCAACAATAATTTGTAATTCTCGGCAGCGACCACAGATCCCTTCATTGTAAGTACTGAGAGAATGCTTTCTTCATAATATTTCACCAGACTCTATTCACTCTGAGAGGTCTGGAGTGCCATACCACGATTACCATCATTATTATAAGGACAGGTATTACAGATCATGATCCCCTGTTCAGGATTGGAATAGATTTTATGACTGGCCTCCTCCTTTGCAGATGCACTTTCCATATGAGGATGTGCAAGGTGCTACAGAATCTTTTCCTGAGTGTACCCGATATCTTGGGGCCACTTCTCCATGGTATTGTTGGGTACCAGAGGCAACAGTTTCAAAGCCGCCAGGAGAGGATCTGTTTTTGTCTTCTCCTCCAGTCCCTCCTCTGCCCGCTATGTTAAGATGTAGACCATCCTCAGGGAGTGGATTGCCACCAGTTGCTACTGAGACTGTACCTTCAACTGGTTTATGCCATCCTCCTGCAACCTCTCCAAGGTCCCTGTCAAAGGAGAACAGTGGGATGACAACTCATGGAGAAGTGACTTCTCCACAGTCAGTAGAGGACTATTCTTCTTCGCTCTCTTCTGTTCTGCCTTCCATCTCATCACTGGATGAAACAGTGGGTATGCAGGAAGGAGCTTCACCTTTGGAAGATCTTTTTCATTTTGCTGACCAAATTTTGAGGATGGCCCAGTCTTTGGGAATAGAAACCCAACAACCTGCAGAAAAATTACAAGAACAGGTCTTCGATGTTGTATACACTGAAGCATCAACAATAGTCTCTGTTTCATTTTTGCCAACTAGGGATGTGAGAAAACATCCCAGTTCAGGTTCTCCAGGTGCCCCCGTGCTTTCCTCCTGCTCGCTGGCCCCCCGGGCTGCAGTCGAGTGCCCCCTCCATGCTCGATGAGCAGCCTGCAACTTACCCGGGCCTGTTCATCTCTGTGCCGATCGCCATGTTGTTGTTTTTTTAATTGGTGATCGGCAGCACTTGCCCATTGAGTTATATGCAAAATAGCTCTGTAAACTAGGGTCTATGGGTGATTCACTGCACTTTTTGCGTAAAGTCTATGTGGGCACATAGACTTACATATATGCAAAGGCGCTGTGAATCGCCCATAGATCCCAGTTTACAGAGCTATTTTTGTCAGCACTGACAATATCAGGATTGATTGCCCAGATTTCACCAACAGTCACAAAGGAAACAGCAATAGCCGAATTGCTTTTGCCAATCTTGCCCTAAAGGGGGCAACTCTTCCCTATGGAGACTTTGACTCGATCCAAATCAGCCCCATCTCAATTTTGTTCTTCAAATGTTTGGTTCTCTCCTCTCTTGATATCTACCCACTTGGATGGCTATAACTTCAGATGCGTGGGTCCTCGACATCATCCAATTTGGTTACAGGATAGAATTTGAAGTCCTCCCTCCCCTCATACCATGAAAGTGACAGCGCCATCGAAAGTTCTGCAAGAAGAGACAGCTACACTTCTTGGAAAAGGTACCATTTAAAGAGTCTTTCCATACAGGACAATAGACAGGGTGGGAGGGTTCCCAGTACTTCACAGTACCGAAGAGGGATGGGGGACTTTGACCCATCTTGGATCTCTGAAATCTCAATGAGTTCATATGTACAAAGAAGTTTCAGATTACTCTGTTGGCCACAATTATGCCTCTCGTCAGTCAAGGTGTCTGGTTCACAGCAGTGGATCTCAAAGACGCTTACTTCCACATTGCCATCAGGGACAACTGCCAGAAGTACCTGCGTTTCATTATTGGCATGGAGATGTTCCAGTTCATGGTGCTCCCTTTCAGTTTGGCCATGGCTCCAAGAGTTTTTACGAAATGTGTTGTTGTGGTCTGTGCACACCTGCATACTCGAAGGATCAAAGTGTATCCATACCTAGATGATTGGCTAATTGTGGCATCATCCTAGCATCTTCAGGCTGTAGCGTTGATCAGATATCGCTTGAACTCCTTGGGTCTAATAGCCAATGAGGAAAAATCTTGGCTAGAACCCACTCAAAGAATACCGTTTATAGGTGCAATCATGGACTGTACAACAGTGAGGGCTTTGCTTTCTTCAGACAGATTGAGTACCTTGATCAACATAGCCACAAAACTTTTTCAAGATCGCACAACATTGGCATTCAACATTCAGTGGCTCCTTGGCTTGATGGCATCGATGGTATGTGTGGTCGTTTAGGCAAGACTCTGAATGAGGTGTCTCCAAAGTTGGTTTCGAAAGTTGTTCAATGCATCCGCCAGTGCTCGTCATGTGCAACTAACTATTCCAGGAATAGTTGCAGACAGTTTGGTGTTGTGGATGAAACCCCACAATCTTGCCCAGGATATGCCTTTCTCACCTCCAATACCTTCATGCAGTTTGGTGACCAGTGCTTCCCGTATCAGGTGGGGGGTGCATTGTGATTCCCTACAGACTCGGGGCATATGGCAGAGCAGCAAAGAATCTCTACACATCAGTGCCTTGGAATTGTTGGCTGTGAAGAAGGCCCTTCAGTCTTTCAAGACTCACCTCATGCACCAGCAAGTTCAGGTGCTCACGGACAACACAATGGTGCTATGGTACCTGAACAAGCAAGGGGCACCCATTCCCACACACTTGTGGAAATGATGGCCGACTTACTAGACTGGGCACTTACAAGGAACATTACGCTTACAGCCCTTTACATCCCAGGGCTGTAAGCGTAAGGGACAATAGTTTGGCAGGCTCTTTGAGTCAGACCTCCCAAGTTTCTCACAAGTGGTAGCTGGGAAAGTGTTCACTCAATCTCATATTTCAGAGATGGGACACACCGACAATCGATCTATTCATGACAGCTCAGAATGCAACTTGTCACAACTACTGTTCCAGAGGAGGATTGGGCAAGAGGTCACTAGGGGATGTGTTTTAACTGCATTGGTCAGGAAGCCTTTATTACCTGTTCCCACCATTTCCACTAATAGCAAGAGGCTTGCAAAAGATTCAGAAGGAACAAACAGTCTGCATTCTGATAGCACCATGGTGACTCAGGCAACCGTTGCTCGCTCTGCTGATCAAACGAGAGAAAGGGGAATATTTGAGAATGCCGTCAATACCATCCTTATTGACAATGGACAACGGCCACATTCATCATCCAGATCTAAACATGCTCAAACTTACAGCCTGGAGACTTCGTCCACAGTAACTTCTTTTTCAAAGGAAGTCCAGGATGTATTACATGTGGCTTGTAAGCCAAATACAAGACTCTCCTATAATAACAAATGGAAAGCTTCCTCTGCTTTTATAACATCAAGGGGCATCAATCCATACTCTGCTCCTTTACAGTCCATACTTACCTTCCTCCATACATTCTTTGATAAGGGACTTAAACTCGCTTCAATTAGCGTATACTTAGCCACTATTACAGCCTTTCATCCTCCTATTGAGGATTTTTCCATGTTTACTCATCCTGTTGTTCATCAGTTTCTGAGAGGTCTTAAGAATTTATCACCTTCTACTAGGAGTTTTGTTCCAGAGTGGAGCTTGTCAGTTGTGTTAAAGGTGTTAACTTCAAAACTGTTCTAACCTTTAGCCAAAGTGGATTTGAGACTGCTTTCTTGGAAGGTGGCATTTTTACTTGCCATTATCACAGCACGGATATCTAGTGAACTTTGTGCATTGAGAATAGATTCTCCATGCCTTATTTTCCATAAGGATAAGGCAGTTCTCCTCCCAGATCCAGCGTTTTAACTGGAAGTGGTGTCGGACTTTCACCTAAATCAAGACATAATCCTGCCCACCTTTTTCCCTTCGCCCCAGTTGGAGACTCTGGTTCATACTTTTGTTGTGTGTCATGTTCTATAAAGCAAGAACTGAGTCATTCAGAAAGTCATGAAGACTTTTTGTTTGTTACGAGGGACCTAAGAAGGGTTTGCAGTTCTCATCACAATACCTGGTTGCTCGGATTGTTCACACCATCAAGCTGGTCTACGAGTTTGCAGGACTGCATCTGGATGGTCCCGTCAGAGCTCATTCAACTAGAAGTGTGTCCACATTGACTGCTTTTGGGAGGGGTGTGTCACCTCTGCAGAGCTGTAACATGGTCGAAGCTTTCCACCTTCATCTCACTACAGGCTCGATATTCAAGGAAGACAGGATTGCAGCTTCAGTTGGGCAGTCCTGTCTTCTGTCCTGCAACAGGACATCAGGATTCACCTACCCACCTCTGATAAGTCAGCTTGTTATCTGCACATATGTGTGATGCACAGAGACTACGATGAAGAAATGCAAGTTGCTAACCTGTAACTGTAGTGCTTCGAGTGGTCATCTGTGCATTCACACAACTCACCTACCATCCCTGCTTCGGTGTCAATGTCACTATTGTGTCGATACCGGAGTGAGTAATTCTCCTCGGTAAAGAGGTCAACTAGCCAATCTCAAGGAACTGAGGAAACGGGTGGGAGCCCACTAAGGCTTGCACAGTGGATGGTGGGGGAACGTTCCCACCAAAAATGTTTTCCTCAGCTATAGAAGTTTCCCAAATGAGGCTCCGCGCAGGTGCAGAGCCCCCATATGTGTGAATGCACAGATGACCACTAGAAGAACTACAGTTATAGGTAAGCAACCTGTATTTATATAATATCAGTACATACTGCAGAAGGAACACATTTCTTAACAGTCATAGAGAAAGTAAAAGCTAATAACCTTGGCCTAGTGTAAAGAATATGAAAACTTTTCCCCTGAAGCTTTGGGGGTTTTTGGAGGTTGGGGAGGAGATTTTTAACAGAAAAAAGGTGGAGAAGAAAAATAAGCCATCTCTTCACATGCAAGACTTCTGCTGCAGATTGTAGCTGCCATGACTTCATTTTAGAAAAAAGGAAACTGAGGAAAAACTAGACACAACTGTTATGTGTGCTTTGGCTTTAAGATATCAACAGTTTGGTTCTGGGCACAATTAAAGGTGCTGGTTTTGACCTACAAAGCCTAAATGGTTTGGGGCAAGAATATCTGAAGGACCTCATCCTTCCATATGAATCTGTCCATAATTTAGGATTATCACTGGATGCCCTATGTCCCACCACCTAGAGATACATAGAGAGACTAGGTTGGTGGGTACTTGAGACAGGGCCTTTTCGGAACATAAAATATTTTATTGTTCCTTTGTTCTGTGGGTTTTATATGAGGCTTTAATGTTTTTATTGTACATCGCCCCAAGCACCTGCTAGGCCAAGGGTACAATTTTATAAATGGAATACATTGCTATCATCATCAAATTTGTACCAGTGATCAACTAATAACTGTAGCAGCAAACACTTACAGGATCAGGTTGGCTGTCACTATTTTTTTTATTTATAATAAAGACATTTATATAGAAGGATTAGGAAGACCCTATTTTGTTTTAATTCATTGTAGACAGTCTGAAAGGCACATGTTGGCTGCATATCCAAGATAATCGCTGTGAAGTGAACATCAATGGAGCCACTCTGAAATCAGAATGCTGTGCTACCTTGGGAGCTGCTTGGGGGAGCCCTTGTGAGCGCTGTGAATTAGGTATGATTTTTACTTTGCAATGTTCTCTAGCTACTTAGCAGAAATATATAGGTGAAGTATTTATATCTCAGTTTATACTTTAATAGTTCAGTGAATGAACATCTGATCTGTGCAATAACATTACTTTGAAACTGATCATATGTGTTAAAGAAAAGTGCTGAACCAGCCATCTTGTTGCTCCAGCGCCCTCATTGGCCGCATGCCCCAAAGGTAGCGGCTGATTGGCTTAGCTCACTGTCAGCCTCCCAGATGGGGAGAAATACTTAAAATTAAAATGCTGTGCAGCTGTCGCCTCAACCTAGGAGGTGTAGCACTTTGATTTGCCGGGGATGCCAGTAGCCACCCAGCCTTGCCAGGGAGAACGGGAGTGACACTGCCACTGCCCAAAGGTTTCTTAAAAAAACAAACAAGTGGGACAGCAGTGGAAAGGGAGGGAAGGAGGGAGGCAAGGAGACAAGCATCACTGGCACAGGAGGAAGGAACAGAACAATTCTGATGCCCAACAAAATGTTATTAAAAATGGAGGGATTGATCAGGGGAGAGGGATCAGAAGTCAGTTTGCCCAGGGGCCATCAAACCTGGCAGCACCTCTGTTCAGTAATGGGCTGGATGACGGCCAATAAACTGAAGCTGAATCATGTCCTTGAAAGAAGGTGGCATTATAGGTGGTAGTTCTCATGTCCAGGAAATCGGTATACAGCCTATTCTAGATGGGGTTGCATTCCCCCTGAGAGAACAGATATGTAGCTTGGAGGTACTCCTTGATCTAGCTTTGTCACTTCAGGCCCAGATGACCTCAGTGGTTCAGAGTACCATTTCCCAGGTTTGCCTCATTTGCTAGCCATGGCCATTCCTGGATAGGGATAGCTTGGCCATAGTGATCCATTATCTGATAACATCCTGATTGTATTTCTGTAAAGCAGAATATATGCGGCTGCCCTTAAAAATCACACAGAAGTTTCAACTAGTGCAAAGTGCAGGTGCCAGAATTTTAACTGGTTCAGCCAAATGCAATCCTATTACACAGTTTCTAAAGGAATTGCGCTGGTTGCCTATTCACTTCTGAACCCAATTCAAGCTGCTGGTACTTTCCTTTAAAGCCCTAAAAAGCTTGGGATTCAAATACTTGAAGGAGCACCTCTCCCTATACCAACCTGCCTGTGCCTTAAGATCTTCAGTGTTATGGGAGCCTTTTCTTTGTGTTATGGGAGGTTTGTTATGTGAACACAAGGAGATCTCTGTGGTGGCACGCTGACTGTAAAACGCCCTCTGCATTGATTCTACATCAGAGGTACGACTAGTGTCTTCACTGAAATAGTTTCAGCACCTGGTCAAAACCTTTTTATTTGCCAAGGCATTTTCATTTAGGTTTGCCTATTAGCCTATTCTAATTCGGTGCTTTTCAGTGATTATTATTATGATTATTGTTTTATTATTTATCATATTTCATGTGACTAATTTGGCTGTTATTGTTTTTTAAATTTTGTAAGGTTAATTGATCATTCCTTTGTACATCATGCTGCTCTCTGTAAGGGTGAAGGGTGGTTTAGAAATATTTTAATAAAGGAAGATATAAGAAAAGTCAGTTACTAAATGTTGTCTAAAATTATGATATATTCTCTGTGTAACTAGTGTGCATGTTGTAACCATGGTTAGAGAGAAGAAAATGTTATCACTGTTAAGAATTCTGCAGCAATGCTCACAAATGAATGTTAACATTTCATTTCACATTGTATGCAAACTAGCAGCTTCTGTACTACCTCTCTTTATTATGAATGTTGACAACTAATATATTATCTCAGCTTCCAGTATGTGGGGAAAGTGGGGAAAAAAGACTGAAGCCCCCAAATGGGCTGGTGGGTAGGAAAAACCCTTCCCCCACCAAGGACAGGGTGTCCTTTCTAGATGGTATGTTTCCCTCCCACTGCCAATTTGGGGGCTGAAGATCTTTAAAAATTTAATATTCAGAGAGTGCAATTGCACTAGGGTGGAATTGTGCAACCAACACAAATAGAACTTGATACCCCAAGATCCTTGGAGGGGGTGGGAATTCCCCCCGCCAGATGTTTTCATGCACGCATCCCTTCTTTCACCCAATGCAAACCAACACAGATGAAGCTGTCTCCATTAGTTTGCACTGCGGCAAAGAAGGAGTGCATGCTCAAAAACAGCTAGACAGAGAAAAATACCATCCCCTGCCAAGGACCCTTGGAGCTCCTTGGGAGGGGGTGGGATTTTTGCTCCCTCCAGCTGTTTTCATGTATGTACCCCTTCTCTCTCCCAATGCAAACCAATGTAAATGGCTACTGAATCTCTACTCCCACCTCACTGAAATGTGGCAAAATAGTTTCAATTCGCCAGCCATCAAAAGACTGCAGCTGCCTCTCTCTGAAATGTGTGACACTAAAGACATTTGAAATAAAGAATTCCAAAAGAAAGAAGATTGTAATTCATGATTAATTAATTCAGATTACTTTTAATTCGTATTTATTAAGTCTGAAATAAATATGAATGGGCGCATTTTCATATTTATTTTTCTTTCAGATTTCCCAAATGCACTTCCCTAATAAAGCCCATTTCTGCTTAGACAGTCCAGGGTAATATGAACAAGATGTTGACTTCACTGTGGGAAAGTGGTTAATACATTTTACACTGAGATTCAAACAACCCAAACCTTTAAGGCCCAGATCCTCTAAGCTTTTTTGCACAGCTGTGCGTAATAATTTCTATGTCAAATAGGTGGTCAGTACTGTCTACTTTGATCAGCTGTGAGTGGGGAGAAGCATGTGCCTGGATTCAATCCCTCCGCCAGCTAAACAAGTAATTTCTACAATCAAAGTTGATAGTTGACCATCTGTTTGGTTACAGTCTGAATCCAGCAAGGGGCACTGTGCTCATTTCCTAAGGTGTTGGATGCAATACAACTTTTATACTACACACAGAAACCTGCTTGTGTACACCACTCTTCTTACTACAGGCCATATACGTAAGTCTTTTATAATGGTAGACAGATAGTAGTCTTCATTTAACTCTAAAACTCTAAAATATCTTCATATGTCCTGTGGATTTAAAAGAAATGTTTATGCTTAATAGAAGTAGTAATAGTTTTACTGAGGAATAAGTGGAGTCCTGCAACAAAATTGTTGTAGTGTTGAGTGCTTCTGTTCATGATTTCAGCTGCTCATTTGATTCCCCTTCCCCTGATTTTGCTCTTTTTTGTTGCCCCCAAACTGTTCTGTGCCCACTGAACATAGTCAGTCCTTGTTGCCTTTTGTGGGGAGGGTCTCCATTTGGGGTGAGGTTGGGGGTGGACACACTTGTGCCCAATGCCAGCTACATTTAAATTTTTTTATTTCTCCATTGATGACTATGGCCAACTCTGTATGGATACAGAACATCCCTGGGGACATTTTAAAATAGCTTCTGAGTGTGAACCAGGAAATTCCCAAACACAACAAAATAAAATTTACAAACTCATTCTGCAACAGTGAAAAGATGCATTCAGGAAAGGTAGCAGTAATAAAAATGATGGGCTCAGTTTTTGAGCAAGTTCTTGACATGTGATACCTAGAAGGACTGGCTTGTCTGGGGGGGCGGGGGGAAAGGACTAACAATGTAATATAAGACTTGTTACCATTAGGGGTGGATAAATCAATTTTGCTTCCTAAAACTTTTGGATTTCTGAGACACAAGATCCTATTTTCACATAAGCTTGTGAATTTTTTTGTTTAAAGTCTGCATGGAAATTCTTATGCATTACTGTATGCATTTCTCCTAATAAATGCATTTTTGTGCACAATTTGACCAAAAATACACATTTTGGAAGCAGTTTTTCCTAATATATGTCTTTTTATACGCATTTTCCTCTACCGTATACATTTTTGTATGCAGTTTTCTCTAATGTATGCATTATTGTACCAATTTGTTTATCAGAAAACTGCAGTGCAAAATTCAGAGTAGTGCAAAAGTTGGAGGATGGCCAACTCTTTGTGGAGGATACAGAACATTTTAAAGTAGCTTCTCGGTGTGAACCAGGAAATAATCCATCTGGACAATGAGATGCCTCTTTCTACCCCTGTTTTATATTGATGTGTCTCCTCCATTCCCTATCCAGTTGTCATGTTTGTTTCCTTTCACTCACTTAACACTCCATGCCATTTAGTTTTTATTGGGCCTTTTTTTTTTTAATTACTCTGCCCTTATGCCATATCTGCAAATTTTAGAGTTACCCCAAGTCTGTTAATATCGCTTTCTTTTGCATAGGTGCTGTGATTTTGCCTCCAGTTCCATGAGCAAAGGAGACTCAAATTGACATTAGAAGAAATTATATAGAAATATTAACAGGTCTTTTCCTCAATATGGAAAATTTTTTTAGGATTAATTGATATAATTTTAACACTGATCCTTGTTTTGGGCTAGATTGTAAAAGGAACAGAGTACTGTCATGTATCTCATTTATATCTCCTTAATATTTCTCATGTGCTGAGTTGATTCTGTTAGATGCAAATTGGTTAGGGCATATATGTTTGTGTTGTTTGGGTGGGAGGGATGGACAGATTCAGTTTATCTCAGTCGATTCCCAGCCCTTTCCCTCCATAATCACCCACTAAGTATTTAATTTGTCACACTTCTGCCAGTGGGAAAGCTCATTTTGTATACTTTGGCCTACCATGTTCTGAAATAAGTATTGTTTTGTTATTTTTTCTGTAGACACAGCATGTCCCAGAGGATTTGCAAGAGTCAAAGGTGTTTCCTGTGAAGGTAAGATAGTTATTTGCTATTAACACAGTGATTTTCATGAACAAAATTAAAATGTTCTACATTGTCCATGGGGTGATCTCCATGGTGACAGGTTTAGTTCACTCTCCACTTTGCTGCGGGACACATGGGCTTGAAAGCCTGGATTATCCCAAAATTAGCCTGGGGCTCTTGGCAGGTCACACGGCAGTTTACTGAGAATTGTTTGGGTGACTACTGGGTGGAGTCTCATCCACATCATCACCTAGAGAGCCTGTTCCCTCCCACTCTCGCCCTGTTCCACCCTTTCTGCTTTCTCTGGCCAGTGTGTGTTAGCGCCTGGCTCCGCAACCTATGCCCAATTCCCCCCCCCCCATTTTTGTTATTACTGTCTCTCTAAAACCTCAGTAGCGCAATAGCAGATATAGCTACTCCCGTTCAAATGCACTATTTTGCGATAGTGCTGTAGTGCTATAGGGGGTATAGCTACTCCCGTTCAATGCACGAAATGGTGGAAAAATCAGAGAAACACAGGTGGGGAAAACATTGGGGAAATACGCCTTGATGGGGGTGAGTAAGGTCATAGCCAGGTGAAAGACACACCCCTGGGCAGGGCTATCATGCCAGAATAAATGCGGACAGTTGGTGCACACCACAACAGAAGGGCAGAGAAGCCGAATTAAGGAAAACAATCGGGCTAAAAGTAGTCTCAGAAAAAACGGTTTTCAGCGCAAAACTCCAGGGTGGCTGCAGGATTGCCACAATGTCATGTGCCCCAAATGACCTCCAAATGCAGCAAAGTTGCGGTAAATCCCTCGTGGAGACACCCCCCATGTTACTCTTGTTGTTCTTTTTCAAGTTGTAAGCTAGTTGTTTTCTTATGTTCTGTTTCCTCCATATTTGAAAAGTAAATCAGATCTTTTTTCTAATTATTGTCATTACAGAAAGCTCAGTGGTCCATAAGAGGTAGCTAGGACAATAAGAAATATTATATATTTTATTTATTTATTATATATTTTATTTATTTATTTAAATATTTATTTATTTATTTATTTTATATTTTATTTATATAAGCTCTTTAGCTTATTGTGCCAGACTATCTTAAACCTTCTGATCATCTTTGTTGATCTATAGCTTTTTCTCATTTTTATGCATTGTTTTAAAATGTGATTACTTAACAGCCACTGATTCAGTCTTAATGAAAAGAAGGCTGCCAGAAAAGAAGAACATGATAAATCTTTGTAAACTGCTCAGACAGCTTTGGCTATGGGGTGGTATAAAAATGTAATAAATGAATGAAATGAAATAAATGTTCTTTATACTTCATGATACAGTTCCTTGATCTCATCTGATAGGGCAATATTCTTACGTTGTCTTAGTTGCAAGAATTTGATTACATAAATGAAAAATCTGTTGTTTTTAACAGATGTGTTATATAGCCTGTAAAGACTGTACCTGTCTTGCTAAAATAAGGATATATCATAATCATCTACTCATATTTTATATCAGATGTAAATGAGTGTGAAGTGTTCCCTGGTGTGTGCCCCAATGGACGGTGTGTCAATAGCAGAGGATCTTTTCACTGTGAGTGTCCTGATGGCCTGACACTGGATGGGACTGGCAGAGTGTGTTTAGGTGAGCACTCAAGATATTTCACTACCCAACTGTTAGCTGTATGCTTGATTTAGAGCCATTTCACCAATTAACCTCATACTAAGTGCTCTGCATGTCCTGATGCCTCCATGTGGCTCTAAGTGATCCCAGAACAAACTGTGGTTCGTTAACCAAAAACAACCCAGGAATAAAACTCATAGTTTATTGTTGGGTTGTGAACTGTGGGTTGTTCATGGTTAATAAACCATTGTTTGCATGGCTGGGTTCACACAACACAACAGCCCATGGTTCAACAACAACCCACCGTTCAATGACAACCGACACTCAATGCATACTCAACCTTAAATGTGGGTGTTGTGTGAACCCAGTCATTGTGAATATACAAATTATCCAGGTATAAACCAGGGTTCGTATTTGCTGAACCGAAAGAAAACAGTAGTAGATTTCAGGTTTTATTTCAAATTTAGCTTAATGAGCGATATAAAACAGAAACGTTTCATTCTTTCAGAGAAAAAAAAAACCACATTTCTTCATAGAAACAGCAACTGCATGCCTTAAAATATTAATGTCTAATAGAGAAATATTTCTGTAGAAAAATATATATGATTTTGGAAGGGCAACCTCGGATAAGTTTAAATAATACCATGCAGTTTACTTCTTACGAAATATGTAGCATGATCCTAGCATGTTTATGAAAAAGTAAGCTATACTTTGTTCAATGGCTATTACTTCCAAGTTACTGTGCATAGGAGTGTAGAATTAATTTTTCAGACAGAAATGCTAAAAAAATAAAAAAATCATGCAATGTCATGTGTCCAATAGATTCAAGTGATATGAACGTTTCGGCTGTTTTCATATTTGGGAGTATGTAAAATTTGAAGGCTCTATGTGGGGTTTGTGTTTTGTTTTTATTGTACTTTCCGTGCTCTACTTCTAAGAATTTCACATTGGATATGTACTTATTAGATGCCAGTATTTTTTTTTTTTTTTTTGGTGACGCAACTGTAGACATATTGAATCCATTTTAAAATGCTATAGCCAAAAGAGAATTAAAATTAGAAACAAAGCTGTGACCCTCTTTCCCAAGCACAGCAAACTAAATTTTACAACTCCTCATTCTGCAACAGTGAAAAGATGCACTCAGGAAAGGAAATAATCATAAAAATGATGGGCTGAGTTTTTGATCAAGTTATTGAAATGCGATACCTAGAAGAACTGGCTGGTCTGGGGGGAAAAGGACTATAAGACTTGTATTAGGGATGGACAAATCTATCTGTTTTGCTTCCTACAACTTTTACATTTTTGAAGGACAAGATCGTTCATCCCATTTCCACATCAGTTTGCAAATGGTTAAATGTCTGCATGAAAATTCATACGCATTTCTCCTAATATATGCATTTTAGTACACAATTTGTCTTAATACACACATTTTGAAACAATTTTTCCTAATCTATGCCTTTTTGTATGCAATTTCCCCTAATATACACATTTCTTGTTTGCAATTTTCTCTGATGTATGCATTTTTGTATACTTTTTTGATTGGGTAACTGCACTGCTAAATACAGATAAGTGCAAAAACTGAAGGATAATTGCATTCTGGTTCATATATTAGTTCAGGAAATGCGAATTAGGTTGGTTTGTATTAAAATGTGAACTGAACAAATTTCTCCCACAATTTATCATGATTGCCAAGTCCAGCTTTTCTTCCTAAGGAGATGGGTTCACAGCTCTTCACCTGCCATTTGACAGTATGGAGCCAGAAATGTCTTTCCAACGTAGTTTTATAAATTGCTGTTTTTGATTTTTGTACTCCATTTTGTATTTGAATATATATATATATATATATATACACACACACACACACACACACACACACACACCTGTGATTGCCCATTGTTTTTATGATCTTACCATCAGCCATCTTGTGGATTCTAGGTATGGAAAAGCAGGATAAAAATAAATAAAGAATATATAAATGACTCCACAATTTTTTCAGTCTGACAATCCTTCCTCTGAAGAATGTTATATACAGCTGTAGTGTGGAATCAGTACACATGAGTGCAATGTTATTACCAAAAATACTTTGGGTAGAACTCAATATGGCAGTTTTGTGGGGTGTAAATTCAGCCTAAATCTGGATTAAACACCATACTAGGGATGTGCACTACAAAAAATCATTTTAACATTCATTTTTTGGACTTAAAATTATTTTGTAATTTCTTTATTTCATAAAACTTTTGTTTCTATTCAGTTAATCTGAAATTAGTTCATTCACTTTTCAGTTTGCAATTTGTTTTCCAGAAATCATACTTTTCAATGGAAGACCCATCATGTCTTCTTCAGACTATACCTTTGACATTTTAAATCCAAATGGAATGAAATTTTCAGGCTTTAGACTACTGCCTGAGGGAATTTGGATTAAATAAATGAACAGCCCCTTCATCACATACACTCACAACCTGATTGCCATATTTTATTGCTTCCTATCTGCCACCTTTAACTGACAATAAACTGGGAGCAGGTGTCCAAGCATTCAATGGATCTGGATAGAATTTATAAGCCAGTGTAGTGCAGTGGTGAGAGTGATGGAATGGGAGCCAGGAGAGCCGGGTTCTAGTCCCCACTCGGCCCTGGAAGCTCACTGGGTGACTTCGGGCCAGTCACAGATTCTCAGCCCAACCTACCTCACAGGGCTGTTGTTGTGAGGATAAAAAGGAGAGGAGGAGGATAATGTAAGCCACCTTGCAAGAGGAAAAAAGGTGGGATATAAATGCAATAAATAAATAAATAATAAAATAGTGCTGGCTTTGTAGATAACAGGTGTTTAGAATACACTTTTACCATTGTACAGTAACGCTATCATTAGTTTCTGTTAGTTCTTTCTAAATTTTTAGAGGTGCATTTGCCCAAGCCGGAGCCAAGCTGGATGCTCAGAATAAGCCACATACTTGGTGATGTAGAGACTTTAGGACTAGGGCTCCTATATGTCAATATGTGGTATTGCTTTTTATAAAATGTGTAGATATCCGAATGGAGCAATGCTACCTGAAGTGGGATGAAGATGAGTGTGTTCACCCTGTCCCTGGGAAGTTTCGGATGGACACCTGCTGCTGTGCTGTAGGGGCTGCTTGGGGCTCAGATTGTGAGGAATGTCCCAAGCCTGGAACAAAGGAGTATGAAGCATTATGTCCCAGAGGACCAGGCTTTTCCAACCGAGGAGATATTTTAACTGGAAGGCCATTTTATAAAGGTAAAATAACATTAATTATGGTATTTTGTAAAGGACAGTATCATTCATTTTTGTTTGATCAAAATACAACATGAATTATATTTCTGTATAATTTTATACATGTATACATGTAATTTTATACAATAATTTACATGTAAACATGTAAATTCTGTATAATTTTATACATGTAATTTTATACATGTAATTATACAATTCTCTATAATTTTATACATGTATAATTTTACATTATGCATGTAAAATTTTACATGTAATTTTATACATGTAATTTTATACATGTATTTTTAAACATAAAAATATGTTTAGTATTTGTTATACTTTCTTATAACAAGATTTATAAGCACCACATATAGAACTGCTATCCACTCTCTGAAAGCATGGAGTCTATTCTTGTGGTGGGCATAGTAGCTGCTCATTGAGCTTTTCTACACAAGGCGCTTTTTTGTGCGCTCATCATTCCCTACGGAGGGTAGTTTACGGGTATAGGATATTGTCGCTCTCTAGTTTTCTTCTGTTTTTAAACAGCCCTTCTAGTGAGTTTTTATTAGAGCAGGGAAACTGTGGTATTATTTGTATAGGTGAAAGAAAGCACTTTTTCCACTAGTGTAATTGTGCTATTCCACTATACCACAGTGCTACCTAGATGTTATGCAGCAGAAAAGCAGGAAAGGAAACAGCCCTCATGTAGTGCTGGGATCCCAATTCTGCAATAAAACCAAAAGTAGATACAGCAGATTAACAACCTCATGTAGAAAAGCTTACTGAGTGATTCTCATAGGACTCAAGAGATCCCAGCCTCAACCCTTGCCTTGTTGTGCGCATTGTGTGAAGGCTCTCCTCTAAGACGTGGGATGGAAAGCTTGTGTCCCTGTGTTTCCTGTGTTCTTGTCCAGCTTCACTCACTGTATGATGCAAATTATTCAAGCAACTAGATGGTCAAGCTAGATGTTACATAGCAGATGTGTATAACAGTCTCTTGTTAAGAAAAGCAGCTGCAGGGGACTGAGGATTTGAATGGAAGAATAGGGAGAGGGGCTGCTCAATCCTTTATCCCCCAGCTGTTTTTCCACTCAAAATCACCTAAACTAATATTTTTTACCCAAAGTTGGAAAGGTAGTTTGGAGAAGTGATTTTGCATAGGAAAATACCTGGAAGAATAAATTGTAAGCAGCTCTCCCCCAACCATTTCTCCACTCAAGCTTGCAGCCACTTACAGACACTTTACATTACAAATGTCAGGAAGTCTGCCATGTAATGCCTAGTTTTACCATTATGCAATTCAAAAGAAGGTATGGAAAGAATATTCTTCGCCATTTCACTCATAAAGAAAAGAAAATTGCTTTCAAAAGTTGTGAAATGTAGAGATGGTCTAAACTGTGTTCTGCTCTTTGGGTTTTGCAACTCAGCCATGCCCACAGTTGTGAAGCCCTTACTCTGTGAAGCTGAGTTTATTCTAGAGCCTGACTACCTACAAAGGAATGAGGTTGTTTGGCAAAATACCCTTCTATCTCCCAGACCACTGTCTGAACAATAGAGTGGCCCTCAGAGTACACAATTAGGCCATACAAGGTCTAATCTATCTCTTTGCACTTTATTACCTAGTCCGCAAATATCAGGGCTTCTGCCCTGAAAGGCAGCCTAGAAATATGTTAAATAAAAATAAATAAAATTCCATCCCTTATATATGCATTTATATTCTTCCTCTAGTAATGACTCCACGGCCTCCCTTGGTGATTTGACCAATTGATTACTATTTTGAAAAATAATCTAATTACTGTTTTGAAAAATAATCTAAATCTTTACTTCTTCAATTTAAGTTACCTCCTACAGTATTAACTCCACCAGCCAGAGAATCATAGCTTCTGATTTAAAATGTTCATTATTATTTTAAGATATAACTGATAGGATCAGTTGAAGACATGAAATAGCTGGTGTATTTACTATAGATTCCACTGTTCTCGTTCACTGAAATCACATTTGGCCAGGCGGTGGGCCACATGTGCCCCTTGGAGGCCTGCAGTGCAGCACACTGTGGCTGCCCAAGCAACCCCCTATCAAATTCCACAAAAGGTGGCCGCCTCCCTACAACTTTCCCTTTCCTACTAGACCAGGAGACAGAGAAGTCTCTTCTTCTGGACCCAGCATGAAAGGAAACTGAGCTGCTAGTGGAGAAACAGAGCAACGTGTTTCGCCACTAGCGGCTCAGTTTCCTTGCCTGCTAGAAACCTCTTCTTCCCAACTCAGCATGGAAGGAAAGTTAAATAGAAAGTAAGTGTGTAAATGGGAGGCAGTGTGTGAACAGAAGGAAGGAAGCTGTGTGTGTATCATGAGAAAGTGTGAATAGGGGGCAATCTACATTACAACTTTAAACTGGTTTCAAACCTGTTTTTAGTGATTACAGCTACCAAATACAGGAATTCTGGGAACTGTAGCTCTAGGGCCGCTTGGGCAGGGGACAGGGGTCTCTAGCAAAGAATTCTCAGTACCCTCATGAAACTGCAGGATCCCTTTAGATAAACCGGTTTGAAACCAGTTTAAAGTTGTAATGTAGATCGGCTTGGGGTAGATGGATGGATGTCAGTATGTGAGAGTATAAAGAGACAATGGGAGGGGGAGAGTAGAGGGGATGTTTGTGGGATGTTGCTTTGCTTCCCTTAGATGGGGTATGTGTGCATGTGAGAGAGTGGGGTGGGGTGGTTAAATGGAGGGAGAATATGAATGGAATAGTGGATGATTGGATGATGGATGAATGAAGGGGAGAGAAAGAGGATGTCCCCACCCACCTTTGACTTTGACGTTGTCCACTTTGGGATTTGGCCCCAACCACCACCCGTATGTGGTTCTTGGCCACTTTTCCCCAAGGGAATACAGTCCTCAGCCCTGAAAAGGTTGCCAACCCCTGACTTAGATAAGGTAGTATCTTTGAGGAAGCACTGTTTATTTGATAAATGTGCACATATTCCATAAAATATTAAGCATATTTTATCTGTTTTCCTTTTACAGATATAAATGAGTGCAAAGTGTTCCCTGGCATGTGCGCAAATGGCAAATGCAGAAACACAATTGGGAGCTTCAAATGTAGATGTAACAGTGGATTTGCATTAGATATGGAAGAGAGAAATTGTACAGGTAAGTTTGAGATGGGACTCCCTAGAGAAGCATAGATAAATGTCAGGGGAGGCTTGAGTGCCCACTGGTCTCCTCGCAGAATGCAGCTTGGATAGCATTCATGTTTGCATCCCATTGCTACTTTTCATTACTTTGAATTATTTGTTGGTTAGGAACTATCCACCACTACTGTTAGTCTGCAAAGACTTTGGAATAAATGCAGTTTTAAAAGTGCAAGTGATTGGTCAAATGCTCATATATCAGAAAGCCAAACTAGATGCTGCGAGCCAGTGTGGTGTAGTGGCAAGAGTGTTGGACTGGGAGCTGGGAGATCCGGGTTCTAGTCCTCACTCGGCCATGGAAGCTCACTGGGTGACTTTGGGCCAGTCACACACTCTCAGCCCAACCTACCTCACAGGGTTGTTGTTGTGAGGATAAAATGGAGAGGAGGAGGAGGATAATGTAAGCCGCCTTGAGTTCCTTGCAAGAGGAAAAAAGGCGGGATATAAATGCAATAATAAATAAATAAAATAAATAAACATGTGTAGCAGTCCTCTGGTGTGTGTGTGGGTGTGTGTGGGTGTGTGTGTGGGGGGTTAATGAAAAGCAGCCACAACAGTCTGTGAGTTTGAGTGGAAGAATGGCAGGGGTGCCGCAACTCAACTCTTTCCCGATGTTTTTCTGGACAAAATTCCTTCCTCAACTCTTTTCTGCCTAGATGGGGGATGGGGAGGGGAGCTGTGTGCGTGGTTTTTTAACAGTCCTTAAAATCTGCAGACTTCTGTGGCTCCTTTTCATTAAAAGAAAAAGTCTGGAAAGCTTTCCTGCTACTGTCTACTCAGAAACCAGTATAATCTGTGTCGGGCACCAGTTCAGCAGCAGTTGAAGGCTACACCCCAGTAGGGCTCACTGCCCACACCTGGAACCTAGAAACCTTTGCATGTCTTGTCTTCTCTCTAATAGATGGTGTTGATAGGGCCCAGATGGAAAGGCAAAAAATGGGCAACAGAAATGAGAAGGAGAAGGTGGGCCTACTGGAAGAGGGATGACTTCTAAAAGCATCTTACCCGAGAGTCTCCCAAAACCTAGAATCAGCAATGATAATCTGTTGTTTTTTGCGCCCAAATGACATTGTTTTAATTACTTACAAATAAACTATCACGCTCCAGGTGACACATGTTATGCGCTAGACATCAATGCAAAATCTATTGCATTTGATCTAGCTCTAACCCTTAAAACATCGTAGTCCAAGAAAGCTGGGCTAGTCTTGTCCTGGGTCTCTAGACTGGACTTGAGACCCAGGGCTTTGCTACAATCCTGGCTCTCAAGACTGGACCTAATCTGTTACTCTGTGATATTCTACCCATTCGTTCATTATTATCCTGGATTTCTAAACTTTTAATGCAGCTCTCATCTTTTTATAACAATACGCAAGGATGAAAGAATTGGTAAGAAACTTGCTGACAGTGGAGTGTTTGGAATGATTGCTTAAAATAACAGTATCCACCAATGTACCAATCCACCATTAGTACCAATGGTGTTCCAGGCGTTGTACATCCACTATCAGCATAACTACGTTTGAACACACTGGGAATCATTCACACCAGCATTGGAAAATGCGGGTTATCTAAATTGCCGTATTAGCCAGTTGGATCAAACATGGTCCCAACATGTCCAAATAAATCAATGTCTAGCATTGTTCTAAAAAGGAAAGTCATTCTTTAGCACCTAAGAAAATTTGAGGCTGGAGTTTAGCTTGAGCCTTTTTACAACTGTGATGAATGGATGTGTGCACTGTGGGTGGCTGCACATTAAAAGTGAAAAGAAGTTTATTCTGGAACCGTGGAAATAGAATGTGCTAGTGCATTATAAAATGTGGGTGGTAAGGCATGTGCATCAAGGTTTTTCTGGATGTCAGTGTTGCTATAGCTGGTGATTTCCTTGTTTTTATAATGATTGCATTGATGGGAAATGTACTTGCTCAGCTTAACACTCAAGCTTAAAGCAATTCTGAAAGCTGGGAAGGAAAATATTACCCCAAATCTTTTCCCTCCCAGGTGTCAAGAAAGCTTCCATTACCTCTGGCATAGCACACCTCCTGGCTTGAAGATAGGGCCAATCTTCTGATTGGGAGAAGAACTCCAAGTCCAGCAATTTGGGGCAGGAAAGATTTTTATAGAGCTCCACAGACTCTTATCTTTAGCAGACCTTTGCATTTTTAATTTTTTACTTTTATTCCTTCAAAAATCCCCCCCCCCATTTCACCTATGGTCCTTAGCAAGGGATTGGAATTGCAGACACACAGAAGGGAAAATCAGGAAGAAGCTTTGAAGGCTGTCCCTGTGAGGCCTTCTGCTTGTTCTTTCTCTTGGGCCAGAACAGTATAGGAGCTGACAGCACAGAAGAAATCTTGAAGGCTGTCCACAGGGAGCCTGCCTTTCCTACCTACTAGACTATGACAAAACATTTGAAGCACTTTGGAAACTTTAGCTCAGCCTCACCTCTCCAGTCAGTTTGGGAAAGAGCTGAGGGAGCGGGAGAACTTGGGGCCATTGCCAGTTTAGGCAGGGCAGGGAAGAGAAGCAACAGCAAGCAATGGCTTCTCTTTGCAAGAGAAAAGTTTGTGTCTCGTGGCTACCATGGAGCCCTGTTCCTGCCCAGTCAGTTGCTCTGGAAGAGACAAGGCAACATGGAAGAGGCAGACCTCAGTAATACTCAGGTTACAGCCCAAGGGAACTCTCCTGCCCACTTCCTGTTACTCAAGTCAGCGGTTCTGTGGAAGGATGAGACCTTTGGTACTTCTTCAGAATCCAAAGACAAATGCATCAGGGCAAATGACTCTAGTATCTGAGTAAATTAATGTGGGGTAACTCTGGGAGGAAAAGCCATGAAAGGGGGCAGAAAGAGGGGCGTAAATACCAACATAAGTTCAGCCCTAGGTGCTGAATCACTTTGTGGTTGCTCCAAATGCAAACATAGATAACACTTTTGTCCTTGAGTACCACCACTCCTTTCCCTAACCCTGTTTCCAGATCGAGGATGTGGTCAAGCATGGCAGTGGATGGCACAGCACTCAGAGTGCTAAACTTCATGCTACATTAATTACATGGCTTACAGCTGAGCCTGACTTTCGTTTTAACCTCCAAGTTAGCTCATGGGACCCCAATCTGGATGGAGACTACTGCATATAGGTAGGGTAGGTTTAAGTGTACCCACCCAGCTGCTTCCCACCCCTGCTAAATCCTCCCCGCAACATGGGGAATAAAAATAGAATAAAAAGCTATTAGCACCATTTTGTTCCTTTTTTTAGACAACCCCCACCCTCGAAAAAGGGGAGAAGTTGAGGGGGGGAAGTGCCTGGGGGGAAGGTTTAAACTTTCCCTACTCATGTTTGGTGGTCTGGATCAGGGTCCCATGTGCTTACGTGGAAGTAAAAAACAAAGCATTATTTGCATACTATGTATTTAATGTAGTGTGCTATTGAGCCCTGAGCAGATCTAGCTCAGCCATGCCCACTGAGTCTGCTGGGACATCCACTTGGGAAGCTTAAACCATTGCCTTCCACCCAGGAGGCAGCACCTTAGGATCACAGCAGGGCTGGCCAATAGCCTCTTTATGTGGAGGGGTCCCCTGGTCACTGAGAGGGGTCAAAAGGCTCCTAGGTAAAGTTTCCAGGGGAAGAACTGGCATGGGGCAGTATAGGCTGTCAATAGTTGTAAAAATTACTAGTTACAACATTGCATGTCATGTGTCTGTACCATCTCAATATCAACTTCTAGTTTCAAACCTCATCACCCTTTTTGCCAGTTTCAATAACTGTAGGATTCCTGATGATTCAACAGGGCTATGAATTATTGCCAGCCCTCTTTGCAAATTATTATATGAAAAAGCTAATTTATTTGGATTTTGGTGTGGTCAGTGTCAATTTTCTCTATCTTTTTGTTTCTGAAACTAGACATTGACGAGTGCCATATCTCACCTGATCTCTGCGGAAGTGGTACCTGTGTCAATGCTCCAGGCAGCTTTGAGTGCGAGTGCTTTGAGGGCTATGAAAGTGGATTTATGATGATGAAGAACTGCATGGGTAAGTGGTAGAGGTTTTAGTGCACATACGACATATATATTTCAAAGCTTGTAAACCATGTTATATGCACATTTTCATTCCATTTTGTGTTTACAGTTAGCAATCAGGTATATCAAGTTTAATAAATCAGCTCTCCCTTTATGAATGCAAAGTAAGCTGATACAAGACTAGTGGAGCCACCGGACACTGCAACTAGATATAACATTGCATATATGCTTTAGGATAAGCTGCAATCAATTAATCAAAAACTGTGCAAACTACAGCATATAAAATGTCACAATTTTCAGTGTCATAGTAGCAGCAGTAAAAGATATACTACCTCTTAGAAAGACGTGGGCTTTTGTGTCTGTTCTGTTTCTTGTAGTTGTTTGCTAAAATGAGTCTCTTGATATATAATGTAGGGGAGAAAAGTTGTATATATGATAGCAGTATATATAAGAACATTGGAAATATCAAATATAACAATTCCGTGTGTATTAGGTGTTTAGATTTCGTTCTTTTAAAAAACCTTGCGTATGATTTTATAGGACCCTCACTGATGAACAAATCACCCAGTTTCCTGTATACAATATAATTTAATGTTTTATTTATTATGAAAACTAGAGATAAGTAAACTTTGTTATGAATCAATCTCCTTCTCAAACAGGCATAAGTTCCTGCTAACTTCCAGATGTTGACAATAACTTACTTCATCTCTAATCGTCCCATAAAAATGTTTTGCCCCACATCTTCTTTTCAGACATAGATGAATGTGAACGTAACCCTCTTCTTTGTAGAGGTGGCAAGTGTGTGAATACAGAAGGAAGCTTTCAGTGTGACTGTCCTCTTGGTCATGAATTGTCTTCATCACGTGAAGATTGTGTGGGTAAGTGTCAGGTGCCTGAGAATGACATATTCTATAACTAGCAATGTTGCCAAAGTTTGTAATAACCTGGTTCAAAATTGAATTTGTGTAGCTTGTAATGCTTGAATGCATTGCAAACCAAGCATAATTTCATGCAGACATTATTGGGCTCAAAATGTGAATGATATTCTGCAGGCTGCCTTGAAGATGGATGTGCAGAATTTCTTAATATTAAGCTCTTACGTTTGATGAAACTATAACTGATTTCTGTGAACTAGCAGATCAGACTACCCAGCCAAGAAGCCTAAACTGTAGCTCATACAGAACTATGCAAAAGCCCCCAAAGACTGATTTTTAAAGGAACTATGAAGTCCCTGAACAAATGGTGCAGGGAAGCTCCCGAGCTTTGGAAGCAAGAAAACCATGCAGTCCCTGAGCTTGTCTGACCATGATAGCAGAATTTCCAAAACCTGAGATAAAGCTTAGGCAGAGTCCCTTTATATACCCTTAGTAAGCCTTCTCACTAGTGATTGTACTTAGAGCTGGGGGCAGGGCTACCCAAGCTTAGCTAAAAGATGAAATGTTGAGGGGCATTTATTATTATTTTTTATTAATTATATTTGAAATAAATATATTTATTAACTGAAAACATTAAAAGCCCAGGGAGCACTCTTGGAAAACAAACACATTTTTCTGAACACTTGCTGAGAAAGCTTGTAAATACTAAGCTGATTCCAAATTGAGCCAAGGGGTTTGCCCCTCATTGTCTGTAACTTCACTGATGCTGATGAAGATGAAAACATCCCATATAAATTAGTGTTTTAGTTTCTTAATTCCTTCACACTGAAAGCTCTTATCAGGCTGCTCCAAGTGCATTTGCTTTGGGATATAGCAGAATCAACAGTAAGGAGGTCTTGTGCCACAATTACCCCAGTGTGCTAGAAGAATGCTCTCCCCAGTGAAATGCAGATTTGCTCCTTCCTCATGACCTCAAGACTTATTTGTTTTGGAAGATGTATGGCTGCTGCTTCTGTTGTTGCTCTTATGAGTACTTATGCTGTTTTAATGGGCTTTTTCTTATTCCAGTTGACTTTATTCTTTAAGTATGTGTTTTATTTTCTGGTTCTGTTAGCCAGCTTGAGCCTCAGAAAGATGGGATAAAATATTTTAAACAAATAAGTAAATCATGCTGATCTTTAATATGCTAAAAGGCTGTCATTTTCAGTAGAAAATGAGCAGATTTCAAGGAACTTTTGTTTGGATCTTGCCACTGACTAAATGGTTTCATATGGCTGGATATTGTAATCTATATAAATGCAGCTCTATTGTATTTATCTGGAGTTCTTTGCATTTTAATTTATGTTAGGACTGGTTCTTGCATTACAGGAGCAGTGTGATTGCTGCTTTCCTGTGGTGGTAATATTACCAGTCTGGTAACATTAGAGCAGCAAGATCACATGGAAGGGGCAACCACATCACCCCTGAAATGTAAGAGCTAGTCTTTTGCTGTTGAAATTTTAGTGTTATTTTGACACATGGAAACATTCAGAATGAGGTTAGAACTTCATATCAGAATGGCAGAACCTACTTTCATGGAAGTCTAGCTTCTTATCCATTCCTATATTCTGAATTTCACAATAGCCACTAGATAAACTAAGCAATTCTTGTTTTTCAGATATTAATGAATGTTCTCTTAGTGATAACCTTTGCAGAAATGGCAAATGTGTAAACATGATTGGGATGTATCAGTGCTCCTGTAATCCTGGCTATCAGGCCACTCCAGACAGACAAGGCTGCACTGGCAAGTATTAGATACTTTGACATCTATATTTTTATTTTAGCATAAATATTTCCAATTTGTTTTTCTCTGAAGTTTAATGTCATAACCATAAGTAAAAAAATTAATCAGAGCACCTTTCAGAATCACCAAGTTGTAAACAGTTGTTTACAGTTGTTTACAACAGTACTCTAAGCAGTACTCTAAAAATCCCATTATTGGGTTATATCCTGACTGTCCACCAGCATAATGGAAACTGGCGGTGGAACAGTTTCCCCCTCGCCCTGCATCCCTCCCCGCAATCTGCTGCAGAGGGTTAGGGGACCCTCCGGAGCAGATTTGGGGGGGATGCAGGGGGGGGGGATACAGTGGAGAGGAAAGTAAAGGGAAGTCCTGTCACGCAAGAAGTCCACTCATGTGACATTGGATTTAAGCCATTACTTTTTATTGATACTTTTGCTTGGCTATCCTTTACATTCTCATTTTATTTTACATTGATCATTAATGTCACAGCATGCTAAAATCAACCCCTCGAAGTGGTTGCTTTCATCTGCTAATAGGGAGGGGGAGGTAGAGAAAAATAAGACATGGAAACTCAATTTTTTTCTGTTAAAAAAACATTTTAAAGGAAATATCAGGGAAGGGAGGGGTGCTGCATAAGGTACAAAAGATACCTAATAATATGTCCTAAATATTTACTCTCTAGATATTGATGAATGTATGATTATGAATGGAGGGTGTGACACCCACTGCACTAATTCAGAAGGCAGCTATGAATGCAGTTGCAGTGGTGGGTATGCTCTAATGCCAGATATGAGGACTTGTGCAGGTAAGTGCATAAGACTAACAGCTCAACTCTGTTCCTCAGACTTGCATCCACAAAGCATTGAGAAACAAGTGTAAACTCCTTTACATGAAGAACTTATGTGGTGTAGTAGCTTAAGACTTGGAAAATGTCGATGATCAGGAAGTCTTTGGTTCAAATGTCACCTCAGCCATTGCAAAGTGTTCTTAATGGGCTCACTAAGTGCTCTTAAGCAAGCTGCTGTTTCTCCATTTTTTCTCGGCAATATGTAGAAAATAATATAGGCTCACCTTATGGAATTGTTGTTTGGATAGATGACATAATGACCTGGTTCACATGTAACGCCAACATAAGTGATCCTAGAGCTTGCATGCTCTCCTCTTGCCTTTCTCTTTGCATGTTCCAATTCCCTCCCTGACATTGTTTGCCTTCAAGCTAGCAAAACTATGATTCGTGCTTGCCCTCCAGACAAGGACAAGTCAGTGTTACCAGTGTGGTTTGCCCTAAACCAACCAGAAATCAGGGATAAGATCAATAGGTGTAAGGGAAGGAGGAAGCACATGAGCCTAGAGATATAAAATTTCTGGAAATTTTGAAGCTGTGAAAAAAAAACCCATTTATTCCAGAAAAAAAAATGGAAATGTGAGGGAAAATGGAAAAATAAGGAATATTTTTTTAAGCACTCTTTATAGATCTAAAGTCACATTGTTGCTTTAGGACAGCCTTCCCCAACCTGGTGCCCTCCAGATACTATAGACCTCAGCTCCTTTCAGCCTCGGGCAGGATGGCCAATGGTCAGGAATGCTGGTCATTGTAGTCCAAAACATCTGTAGGGAACCTGATTGAGGAAGGCTGTTTTAGGAACGTAAAATAGCCTTATTTTTTTCTAAAGTTATATTATGTATATTAAGGCTTGCTCATAAAATTATCATTCTATTTGAAAACTTTAAAAAGTGAACTCAGTAAAATTGTAATTATTTTCTGAATAAACTATAGTTTTAAAATGTAATATACCAAACATTAATTTTATGAGCAAACCAATTATACATAAAATATTTTAGATCCCTAGTTTATGCCTGACCAGAGGGAACTTCAGCAAATAGTCCCTGAAACATCTGAATCATCCTAGAAGCGAGAAGCAGCAGGAAGAACTGCAGGCAGAAGACAATTCCAGAAACACAGGACTCTGTAGAACAAAACTCAAACAGTCAAGAATGTACGTTTTCTTCCATATTATGATATGGTGACTCTGTTCACGTACTGGGAAACTGAGCATGACTTGGAGCATCCCAAAGCGTCTATCAGTAAAAGATACATTGGATCAATAATTTTAATAAGAAATTGAAGAAATAACTATGCGGAGAAACTTACAGAGAGGATTAAAAAAACTTTTTGCTCCATGGCTTCATTATTTCTAGACATTTTACTTCTCTTGTCTTTCTATAAAAGTCTTCTTATTACATAGTTTTTAGAAATAATTTGGGGAGGAGTAATGGCTTGGTACCAGTAAACACCTTGTCTTAAATTCTAAAAGAACAGCTTTCATAATCGAAAGCTGTTCAGTTTTTCCTATTTTCAGAAGAAAACAAAAACGGTCCTTGGAAAAAAACTTAGTTTTTTTTCTGAATTTTTCTGCGTTTTTTTTCCAGGCCTTCACATTTCTAGGTGAACCTAGGCTTGCTCATATAACATCAAGCCATGCTTTTATATTACATGTGAACTTGCCTGGGCATATGAAAGCTCTATATTAATGCTATTGTTCTTCAACATGTTAATATCAACTAGTGTTATTGTTCTGGGATCCAGTAGTGTCTCTTGCATATCCCACTGATCAGATCCTCTTGTACCTTCTGCAGGCCAACATTGCTTTGCAAGGGCATCAGTGGTATGGAAGGGACAGGTCTAAAAGTGATCCATCTTCATAATTTCCTTTCTTTCTGAATCAGTGTGCTGAGTGCTAGCACTTACGTCCCCCAAACAACAGCACCCACACCTAAGAGGGAGGTATCAGGTATATTTGGGGTAACCATGAGGTTTTCAGAAATATATAAATCTAAGAGAAAAAAACTCAGGGTGGAAACTTTTCAAAACAGCCCAATGACCATGGGGGGAAAATGTGGGAAAAAATCCTGAAAACCAGGTGGGAGGAAGAATGGAAAGGAGTGACGGAAAAGGAGGAAGAACCCACAGATATAAAAACAGTAGAGTGAGCCTTCTCATTGGTTCATGCGAAGAGGCTATTTTAAATGCCTCCAGCAGATGGAGATCTGCCTATAGAAATCAATGCAGAAATCCAGGATTGAGTGCCAGTGGTGGTGGGGAACCAAAATGGAGACTCCCCCCCCCCCAAAAAAAAAACCCCAGCCTAATGAAGAGTGAGCATGCTCACTGGGCACGAAATGCTGATTGTTGGCGGGACAGACAGAAAACTGGGTAGAGGTCAGGGAATGGGCTGGAGTGCCTGGAACCCTGAATAGAAACATTCCACCCTGCTCCATTTTATTACAGGGGCCCACTTATACAATTCCAATAGCATACCATTCCATCAACAGTGCCAGAATCTTGGTGCAATCTTCGGGCCTTCTACATGAAGCATATTTGAGGAGGATATAGCCATATGGTCATGCCTTCTTATCTACAATCTGTACTTTTCAGTAGCATTGCTTACCTAGAGCAGATTATGTAATGGTACATTTAAACAGTCTTCCTGAAATTTTACTATTGGAGAAAGGGAACATAGGAAGCTGCTTTATACCATCAGACTATTGGTCCATCAGGCCCAGTATTGTTGACACTGACTGGCAGAGGCTCCCCATACTTGATGTCAGGATTTCTACCTGGGATGTTCCACTTGCAAAGCCTGTACTCTGCCACTGACCTATAGACCCTCCACTTTTTATCCAAACTAACCAATTGATACGATTTGCAAAATAATATGTTTTTATGCTTGGTACCCCTAACTTTCCTTCAGACATTGATGAATGTGAAAACAACCCAGATATCTGTGATGGTGGGCAGTGCACTAACATTCCAGGAGAATATCGCTGTCTTTGTTATGATGGATTTATGGCTTCAATGGACATGAAAATATGCATTGGTAAGTCATGTAGATTTCAGAAGCTGTGTTAACATGTAAATATATTATAAATGTACCATTATGTGTGGTGGTGGTGGTGGTGGTGATGATGATAATAATAGTAATAACAACAACTTAAAAAAAAATCAGTTAGAAATTATTTTCTAAGGAAACACCCCTAATGTTTTAGCTAATATTTTGATTTTATGACATTTTCAAACATGAGGGTTTAAACTCTAGGTGCTTCCAAATGAGGCTTGTATTGTGCAATCGCCCTGCCTCATTCACAGAATTTTAGGAGAGGATGGTGGTCAGATTTTGTCGATTTCCATGTGTAACCCTCCTGTGTTGTCCCACCATTTTTTCTGTCTTTTCTTACCACAGAAACACTGTTAAGGCCAGAAAGATGAAATAGCTGCATATTGTGTTTTGATTTGGCAGTAATAGGAAGCACCATCCATCTGGAAGCTCTTCTTGTTATAGACAACATCAACAAGTTAAAATAGAGTTAAATTAAATCTAGACATGGGCAAACTGCCTCCCGTCCCTATGCTTTCTTTGGAATGACCTGGAAATTAACCAATTTCTTTTTCCAAAAACCCAGAAACAAATAGGTCCATTTCACAAGACAGTCCAAATGAACATCCCCCTCCCTACCAACTTACTAGCCCCCAAGGTACCCTTCCCAACCTTCTCATTACTTATCTTCAAGCAAGGAGTGGGAAAGTTGGCAGTAGGAGCAGCAGAGAACAGGAAGATGAAAAATTTTCCTTCTCCCTACCTCTCCATCATCCTGTGATTTTCACAGTACATCAGGGCTGAAAGAGCTATGGCACTCAGGAATTGGAATTTTCTCAAAGACTGCAGTTGCCCTTGAAGATTTCATTTCCCAAGTACTATTATTTTATTTATTAATTTTTATTTATTAAATTTATTAATCGCCCGTCTGGCTGGTCACCCAGCCACTCTGGGCGATGTACAGAATATAATTTTTGTTGTTTATTCGGTCAGTCGCTTCCGACTCTTCGTGACTTCATGGACCAGCCCACGCCAGAGCTTCCTGTTGGCCGTCACCACCCCCAGCTCCCCCAAGGTCGAGTCCGTCACCTCCAGAATACCATCCATCCATCTTGCCCTTGGCTGGCCCCTCTTCCTTTGGCCTTCCACTTTCCCTAGCATCAGCATCTTCTCCAGGGTATCCTGTCTTCTCATTATGTGGCCAAAGTACTTCAGTTTTGCCTTTAAGATTATTCCCTCAAGTGAGCAGTCTGGCTTTATTTCATGGAGGATGGACTGGTTTGATCTTCTTGCAGTCCAAAGCACTCTCAGAATTTTCCTCCAGTACCACAGTTCAGAAGCATCTATCTTCCTTTGCTCAGCCTTCCTTATGGTCCAGCTCTTGCAGCCATAGGTTACTACGGGGAATACCATTGTTTTAACTATGCAGACCTTTGTTGTCAGTGTGATGTCTCTGCTCTTAACTATTTTATCAAGATTTGTCACTGCTGTCCTCCGAAGAAGTAAACGTCTTCTGATTTCCTGGCTGCAGTCAGCGTCTGTAGTAATCTTTGTGCCTAGAAAGACAAAGTCTGTCACTGCCTCCACGTTTTCTCCCTCTATTTGCCAGTTATCAACCAAGCTGGTTGCCATAATCTTGGTTTTTTTGAGGTTTAACTGCAACCCAGCTTTTGCACTTCTTTCACCTTCGTCAGAAGGATCCTCAGCTCCTCCTCGCTTTCAGCCATCAAAGTGGTATCGTCTGCATATCTCAGATTGTTAATGTTTCTTCCAGCAATTTTAACTCCAGCCTTGACTTCATCAAGCCCAGTACATCTCATGATGTGTTCTGCGTACAGGTTGAATAGGTAGGGTGAGAGTATACAACCCTGCCGTACTCCTTTCCCAATCTTAAACCAGTCCGTTGTTCCGTGGTCTGTTCTTACCGTTGTTACTTGGTTGTTATACAGATTCCTCAGGAGGCAGACAAGATGACTTGGTATCCCCATACCCCCAAGAACTTGCCACAATTTGTTATGATCTACACAGTCAAAGGCTTTAGAATAGTAAATAAAACAGAAATAGATGTTTTTCTGAAACTCCCTGGCTTTCTCCATTATCCAGCGATATTGGCAATTTGGCCTCTAGTTTCTCTGCCTTTTCTAAACCCAGCTTGTACATCTGGCAATTCTTGGTCCATGAATCTCTGGAGTCTACCTTGCAAGATCTTGAGCATTACCTTACTGGCATGTGAAATAAGTGCCACTGTTCGATAGTTTGAACATTCTTTGGTGCTTCCCTTTTTTTGGTATGGGGATATAAGTTGATTTTTTCCAATCTGTTGGCCATTCTTGTGTTTTCCAAATTTGCTGGCATATGGCATGCATCAGCTTGACAGCATCATCTTGCAAGATTTTAAACAGTTCAGCTGGGATACCATCATCTACTGCTGCCTTGTTATTAGCAATGCTTCTTAAGGCCCATTCAACCTCACTCTTCAGGATGTCTGGCTCTAGCTCACTGACCACATCTATCCCCGATATTATTATCCTTCCTATACAGATCTTCTGTATATTCTTGCCAACTTTTCTTGATCTCTTCTGCTTCTGTTAGGTCCTTGCCATCTTTATTTTTGATCATACCCATTTTTTGCCTGGAATTTACCTCCAATGTTTCTAATTTTCTGGAAGAGGTCTCTTGTCCTTCCTATTCTATTATCTTCTTCCGCTTCCGCACATTGCTTGTTTAAAAATAATTCCTTATCTCTTCTGGCTAACCTCTGGAATTTTGCATTTAATTGGGCATATCTCCCCCGATCACTGTTGCCTTTTGCTTTCCTTCTTTCTTGGGTTGCTTCCAGTGTCTCAGCAGACAGCCATCTTGCCTTCTTGGTTTTCTTTTTCTTTGGGACGTTTTTTGTTGCCGCCTCCTGAACAATGTTGTGAACTTCTGTCCATAGTTCTTCTGGGACCCTATCTACTAAATCTAGTCCCTTAAATCTATTCTTCACCTCTACTGCATATTCATGAGGAATATTAGTGGGCTCATATCTAACTGATCTGTGGGTCTTCCCTATTTTCTTTAGTCTGATTCTAAATTGTGCAATAAGAAGTTCATGATCTGAACTACAATCAGCTCCAGGTCTTGTTTTTACCAACTGCATAGATGTCCGCCACCTTTGGCTACAAAGGATGTAGTCAATCTGATTTCGGTGTCAACTGTCTGGTGACGTCCATGTATAAAGTCGTCTCTTAGCTTGTTGGAAGAGAGTGTTTGTTATGCACAGTGAGTTATCTTGGCAAAATTCTATCAGCCTATGTCCTGCTTCATTTTGTTCTCCCAGACCATGCTTGCCTGTAATTCCAGGTGTCGTTTGACTACCCACCTTAGCATTCCAGTCTCCTGTAATGAAAATAACATCTTTTTTTGGCGTACTGTCCAGTAGGTGCTGCAGATCCTCATAGAACTGCTCTACTTCTGCTTCTTCAGCATCTGTGGTTGGGGCGTATATCTGGATCACTGTGATGTTAAATGGCTTACCCTGAATTCGAATTGAGATCATTCTGTCATTTTTTGGATTGTATCCAAGCACTGCCTTAGCCACTTTATTATTAATTATGAAGGCCACTCCATTTCTTCTGTGGTCCTCTTGTCCACAGTAGTAGATCTGGTGGTCATTTGATGTGAAGTGGCCCATTCCAGTCCATTTCAGTTCACTGACACCCAAAATGTCTATATTTAATCTTGACATCTCCCCAATTGTTGTTGTTTAGTCGTTCAGTCGTGTGCAACTCTTCGTGACCCCATGGACCATAGCACGCCAGGCCTTCCTGTCCTGCGCTGTCTCCCAGAGTGTGCTCAAGTCCATATTCATTGCATCGGTGATGCTATCTACCTATCTCATCCTCTGCCGTCCCCTTCTCCTTTTGCCTTCAATCTCTCCCAGCATCAGGGTCTTTTCCAGAGAGTTTTCTCTTCGCATTAGGTGGCCAAAATATTTAAGCTTCAGCTTCAGTATCTGTCCTTCCAATGAGCAGTCAGGGTTGATTTCCTTTAGGATGGACTGATTTGACCTCCTTGCAGTCTAGGGGACTCGTAAGAGTCTTCTCCAGCACCACAGTTCGAAAGCATCGATTCTTCGGCGCTCAGCCTTCCGTAGAGTCCAGCTCTCCATACATTGCTACTGGGAGAACCATAGCTTTGATTACACGAACCTTTGTCGGCAAGGTGATGTCTCTGCTTCTTACTATGCTTTGCCATAGTTTTCCTCCCAAGGAGCAAGCGTCTTTTAATTTCAAGGCTACAGTCACCGTCTGCGGTGATCTTGGAGCCCAAGAAAATACAATCTGTCACTGCTTCCATTTCTTCCCCTTCTAGATGCCAGGAAATGATGGGGCCAGATGCCATGATCTTCATTTTTTTAATGTTGAGTTTCAAACCAGCTTTTGCACTCTCCTCTCCCACCCTCAACAAGAGGCTGTTC
Source organism: Heloderma suspectum (assembly GCF_057233095.1). Taxonomy (NCBI): domain Eukaryota; kingdom Metazoa; phylum Chordata; class Lepidosauria; order Squamata; family Helodermatidae; genus Heloderma; species Heloderma suspectum. The sequence goes on along the minus strand of NC_139459.1, from coordinate 83,623,575 downwards.
AGAGCCTCTTCGCTTTCTGCCATTAGGATGGTATCGTCTGCATATCTGAGGTTGTTGATAATTCTCCCGGCAATCTTAATTCCGACCTGTGATTCATCCAACCCGGCGTTTCTCATGATGTACTCTGCATATCAGTTAAATAAGCAGGGCGACAATATGCAGCCTTGTCGTACTCCTTTCCCAATTTTGAACCAATCGGTTGTTCCATGTCCGGTTCTTACTGTTGCTTCTTGACCCTCGTACAGGTTTCTCAGGAGACAGGTAAGGTGGTCTGGGACTCCCATCTCTTTCAGAATTTGCCACAGTTTGTTGTGATCCACACAATCAAAGTCTTTAGCATAGTCAATGAAGCAGAAATACACGTTTTTCTGGAATTCTCTTGCTTTCTCCATGATCCAGCGAATGTTGGCGATTTGATCTCTAGTTCCTCTGCCTCTTCGAAACCCAGCTTGTACGTCCGGTAGTTCACGGTTCAAATACTGCTGAAGCCTAGCTTGTAGGATTTGGAGCATCACCTTGCTGGCATGTGAAATGAGTGCAATTGTACGGTAGTTTGAACACTCTTTGGCATTGCCCTTCTTTGGAATTGAAATCTAAACTGACCTTTTCCAGTCTTGTGGCCATTGTTGAGTGTTCCAAATTTGTTGGCATATTGAGTGCAGCACTTTAACAGCATCATCTTTTAGGATCTTAAATAGGTCAGCTGGAATACTGTCATCTCCGATAGCTTTGTTGTTAGTAATGCTTCCTAAGGCCCACTTGACTTCACTTTCTAGGATGTCCAGCTCAAGTTCAGTGACCGCACTATCATGGCTATCAGGGACGTTCAGATCTTTCCTGTATAGTTCTTCTGTGTATTCTTTCCACCTCTTCTTAATCTCCTTTGCTTCTGTTAGATCCCTGCCTTCCTTGTCTTTTATCATGCCCGTCTTTGCACAAAACGTTCCCTTGAGATCTCAAATTTTCTTGAAGAGATCTCTAGTCTTTCCCATTCTAATGTTTTCTTCGATTACTTTGCATTGTTCATTTAAGAAGGCCTTCTTGTCTCTCCTTGCTATTCTCTGGAAATCTGCATTCAGTTGGATATCACTTCCCCTTTCTCCCTTGCTTTTCTCTTCCCTTCTTTCCTCAGCTACTTGTAAAGCCTCATCAGACAGCCACTTTGCTTTCTTGCATTTCTTTTTCTTGGGGATGGATTTAGTTGCTGCCTCCTGAACAGTGTTACAGACCTCCGTCCATAGTTCCTCAGGCACTCTGTCTATCAGGTCTAATCCCTGAAATCTATTCCTCACCTCCACTGTATATTCATAAGGGATATGATTTAGGTCATACCTGAATGGTTTAGTGGTTTTCCCTACGTTCTTCAATTTAAGCCGAAATTTTGCGATAAGAAGCTCATGATCTGAGCCACAGTCAGCTCCAGGTCTTGTTTTTACTGACTGTACAGAGCTTCTCCATCTCTGGCTGCAAAGTACATAATCAATCTGATTTTGATATTGACCATCTGGTGATGTCCATGTGTAGAGTCGCCTCTTGTGCTGTTGGAAAACAGTGTTTGCTATGAGCAGTGTGTTCTCTTGGCAAAACTCTATTAGCCTTTGTCCTGCTTCATTTTGTACACCAAGGCCATGCTTGCCTGTTATCCCGGTGATTTCTTGACTTCCTGCTTTAGCATTCCAATCCCCTATGATGAAGAGGACATCTTTTTTTGGTGTTAGTTCTAGAAGGTGTTGTAGGTCTTCATAGAACCGATCAACCTCAGCTTCTTTGGCCTCAGTGGTTGGGGCATAGACTTGAATTACTGTGATGTTGAATGGTTTGCCTTGGATTCATACTGAGATCGTTCTATCGTTTTTGAGATTGTACCCCAGTACTGCTTTTCCCACCCTTTTGTTGACTATGAGTGCTACTCCATTTCTTCTAAGGGATTCTTGCCACAGTAGTAGATATGATGGTCACCTGAATTAAATTCTCCCATGCTTGTCCATTTTAGTTCGCTGATTCCTAAGATGTCGATGTTCAATCTTGCCATCTCATGTTTGACCACCTCCAGGTTACCTTGATTCATTGATCTTACATTCCAGGTTCCTAAACAATATTGTCCTTTACAGCATCAGACTTTTTCACCACCAGACACATCCACAGCTGAGTGTCCTTTTGGCTTTGGCCCAGCCACTTCACTCTTTCTGGCGCTACTTGGAAATACCCTCTGCTCTTCCCCAGTAGTATATTGGATACCTTCCGACCTGAGGGTCTCATCTTCCGGCGCCATATCTTTTAGCCTTGTGATACGTTCCATGGGGTTTTCTTGGCAAGAATACTAGAATGGGTTGCCATTTCCTTCTCCAGTGGGCCACATTTTGTCAGAACTCCCTGCCATGACCTGTCCATCTTGGGTGGCCCTGCATGGCATAGCTTATGGCTTCACTGAGTTACGCAAGCCCCTTTGCCACAACAAGGCAGTGATCCATGAAGGGGATCTCCCCAATAACCACATCCAATTTGCCCTGGCTCATAGATCTTATATTCCAGGTTCCTATGGTGTGTTGATCTTTAGAACATCGGATTCGTCGTTCACCACCAGCACCATCGGCTGCTAACCGTCCTTTCGGCTTTGAGCTAGCTGCGTCATCACATCTGGGGCTAGTTGAACTTATACTCTGTTCCTCCCCAGTAGAATTTTGACCATCTTCCGACCTGGGAGTCCCGTCTTCCGATGGTATACCAACATATCTCTGGTTGTACTGACCCATTTAGTTTTCATGGCACAAATACTGGGGTGGGTTGCCGTTTCCTTCCCCAGGTATCGTATTTAGTCTGATCTCTCTGCCATGACCTTCCCATCTTGGGTGTCCCTTCACGGTTTAGCTCATGATGTGATTGAGGTGCTCAAGCTCCAGCACCACAACAAGGTAACGATCTCCTTTGCTGAAGACAGAATATAATAAAACAGTTTAAAACAATAACATTCTACAATAAAAACGTTTTCTAAAATACCCTAACCCACCCCAAATGCCTGCCTGAACAACCACGTTTTTAATGCACAGTGGAAGCTCATTAAAGAGGGGGCATGGCGGAGTTCCCTAGGGAGGGAGTTCCACAGAGTGGGGGCCACCACAGAAAAGGCCCTCTCCCTAGTCCCCACCAGTCTAGCTGTCCTGGCTGATGGGACAGAGAGAAGGCCATCTGAGGCTGATCGTGTTAAGCGGCCTGTCTGGTGTTGCTGGAGGCGCTCCTTAAGATATGCTGGGCCGGAACCATATAGGGTTTTAAAGATCAAAACCAACACCTTGAATTTGGCCCAGAAAACAACTGGTAACCAGTGCAACTCCTTCAGCACTGGAGTGATGTGATCTCGCCGGCGGCTGCCTTTAATCAGGCGAGCCGCTGCGTTCTGTACCAGCTGCAGTTTCCGAACCGTCTTCAAGGGTAACCCCACATAGAGCGCATTACAGTAGTCTAAACGAGAGGAGACCAGGGCATGTACTACCGATGGGTAGGGATGTTAGAGAATTCCGCCACGGATCTCGGGGAGGCCGAATGCCAGTGCATTCGGCCCCCCGAAATTGGTGGCGGAATGGTCTGCCACCCCCCTGCCCCCCCCCCAGGACAAAACTTACCTGGGGCAGATCTTCCTGGTGGTGGCTCTGGTGGCGGTTCGGCGGCGGCCGGTCTTCCAACCGGCTGCCGCCGCCACCATTTCCAGTTGTTTTTTTAAAAAAAAAAACGTGATAGGCTACGTAAAGATTTACGTAGCCTATCATGGCTAAGTTTTAAAAAAAAACATGATAGGCTATGTAAATGTTTACGTAGCCTATCACGGCTGACTTAAAAAAAAACACAACACAACGCGCATACGCAAATGGCAGCGGCCACGGCCGCCGCCATTTGCGTTCCTTATTTTGGCACGTCTTAGTCTACGTCAAGATTTACGTAGACTACACGTCCGCTACGCTATTTACGTTCCCCTTATTTTCGCCACCTTAGTCTATGTAAATCTTGACGTAGACTAAGATGTGCCAAAATAAGGAACGCAAATGGCGGTGGCCATGGCGGCCGCCATTTGCGTACGCGCGTTGTTGTTTTTTTTTTATAGGCTACGTAAACATTTACGTAGCCTATCACGGCTGACTGCAGGGATGCAAACGGTGGCGGCTATGGCCGCCACCATTTGCGTCCCTGCTAGCCAGCGGCTGGATGTCCGGCTGCTGGAGGAGCCAGCCGGCAGCTCCGCAGATTTCCTGCAGAGCACAGCCAGCCGGCCAGGATTCCCGGGGGGGAGGAAAGGAGCACCTCCCCCCCCCATCAGCATAATCCGCGAAAGGTAAGTGCCTTTCGTACATCCCTACCGATGGGAGCAGATGGTCGGGAAGGAAGGGGCGCAGCCACCGTATCAGATGGATACGCCGTATCACCTGAGCCTCCATAGACAGCTGGGAGTCCAAAAAGACCCCCAGGCTGCGGACCCGGTCTTTCAAGGGTAGCCATATCCCATTGAACACCAGGTCAGCATCCCCCAACCTCCTCTTGTCTCCCACCAAAAGTACCTCGGTCTTGTCAGGGCTCAGTTTATTCCTCCCCATCCAACCACTCACCATCTCCAGACATTTGGACAGGGATTCTATGGCCAACATTGGTGAAGATTTGAACGAGAGGTAGAGCTGCATGTCATCTGCATATTGATGACACCGCACCCCAGACCTCCTGATGATAGCCCCCAGGGGCTTCACATAGATGTTAAATAGCATTGGGGCACAAGTGAGTGGCCACGGGTCTGAAATCTCCTCTCCCAGTGCTACCCTCTGGTACCTGCCAGAGAGGAAGGACCGGAAACACTGCAATACGGTGTCTCCAATGCCCAACCCCCTCCAGACGCTCCAGGAGGATACCGTGGTCAACGGTATCAAAAGCCGCTGAGAGGTCGAGGAGAACAAGGAAGGAGCATTCACCCCTATCCAGAGCCCTCCTCATATCATCCACCAAGGCAACCAAGGCCATTTCTTTCCCATGCCCAAGCCTGAAGCCCGACTGAAATGGGTCTAGATAATCGGTTTCTTCCAAGTGTGCCTTCAACTGCATCGCCACCACCCGCTCAAGCACTTTGCCCCAAAATGGCAGATTTGAGACTGGGCGAAAGTTGTTCAGAACTTGGGGATCCAAGGAGGGCTTCTTTAAGAGAGGTCTTATCACTGCCTCCTTGAGGGCTGATGGCATCACTCCCTCCTCAAGGGAGGTGTTCACCACCGCCCTGATCCCCTCACCCAGTCTCTCTCTGCAGCCCATAATGAGCCAAGATGGGCAAGGATCAAGTAAGCAGGTGGTCGGCCTTACAGAGGAAAGCACCTTGTCCACTTCATCAGAAGGAAGAAGCTGGAACCCATCCCACAAAACCAGTTTGCCACAGGCTGCCTCTTGCTCACTAACTGTATCCACAGCGCACCGAGTAACACTCCTAATCTGATCAATTTTATCTGCAAAGTGCCTTCCCAAGGCCTCACAGGAGGCCTTAGAATGCTCCAGTGGTTCCGGAGCCACAGGACCGACCAGGCTCCGGACCACTTGGAACAGCCTCCTGGGACAGCACTATGCAGACGCAATAGGGGCAGCATAATATTCCTTTTTTGCTGCCTTCACCGCCACGTGATAGGCTGAAGATACAGCTCTAGCCCGTGTCTGATTGTCTTTGGAGCAAGACTTCTGCCACTGGCGCTCTAGCCATCTCACCTCCTGTTTCAGAGCTCGTAACTGTGGATTGAATCATGGTGCAGTCCGAGCCCTGTTCAGGGGGAGAGGGCGTTTCGGAGCCACCCGATCTAATGCCCCAGTAATTGCGGCATTCCAGCCACTCACTAGGGTCTCGACCGAGTGGCCGTTGGCGTGCCCCAGAGAATCCCCAAGTGCATTCAAGAATCCATTCGGATCCATAAGACGCCTGGGGTGGACCATTTTAATGGGTCCTCCACCCCTGCGGAGGGGGTGTGGAACCAAGAAATCTAATGTCACCAGATAGTGATCTGACCATGACAAGGGGGTGGTGGATATACCCCCGACTTCCAGATCACTCCCCACTTCTCCAGAAACAAACACAAGGTCTAGTGCATGACCAACTACGTGGGTGGGCCCAGTTAGAATATGGTGCAGCTCCCAGGAAGCCATGGTCTCCGTAAAGTCCCGAGGTGCTCCTGTGAGGATGGCCTCTGAATGTACACTGAAGTCCCCCAACGCCAATAAGTTAGGGGACTGTACATGCACATCAGAGACCACCTCAAGCACCTCGGCCAGGGAGTCAGTCATGCAGCGGGGTGGACGGTACAAGAGCAGAATCCCCAGACTGCCCTTCGGGCCCAACCTCCAATACATGCACTCAGCAATCTTGGTCTCCTGGAGAGAGGGTCTGGTGAAGACCAAGGATTCTTGGTAGATAACAGCCACTCCCCCTCCCCAATCCCCAGCACGCCTCTTCCCGGATGGTGGCAGCTTCTCCTGCAGGCCCTGGCTCTCTGTCTACCACTCTGTCAGCTACTGAGTACTTCAGGATAATGGAAAAGGAAAATCTTCCTTCTCCCCACTCTCTGCTGCTGGTACTACCACCTTCCCAACTCATCACTTCTAGATAAGTAAAAGGGAGGGTGATTTGTGGACTAGCAGTCAATCACTTAAATATTCAGAAATTAATTTTTAAAGGTTGTCTGTGTTTCCCCTAATTTTCACTATAGAAATGTCTTTGAGCTATTCATACCTATCTGGGAGTAAATCTCATTGAACTTAATAGACATTCAGAGGGTTAAGTCCAAGCCTCCTAAGGATGGGAGAGCTTCTTCCATCAGTGGGGAGATTTTTGATCAAGGGGAGTTTTTCAACTGTCTGAATCGGGGAGGATTCCCTTTGTCCCCTGAAATCTGTTATGAAGGGTTGGGGGACAGTGGGAGCAGTGGTGCTGGGGAGTGCAGAGGGAAGGAGCAATCTGTGAAAAAAAAACCCTTTCCATCCGGAGGAGCATTCTGAGCAGAACTCCAGTCAGGGACACTCTCACTGAGGAATTTTTTGAGCAAAAAGATCTTTTGAGTAAAAAAGATGTTTCAAGTATATACGCCATAATCTATAACTTCTTCTCAATACAATACAGTGTCTTAATATACTGTAAGAATAATAGGTTTCTTACAAATGGAGATAATTCAGATTTTTAAAAAAGTTTAGATAAATTGTACCAACCATCTTATGTTTCATTAAAGCTTTTATTGGCATATAACTTAATGCTACACTGAACTGTCCTCTTCTTCACTCCCCATTTTCTTGTTTTGTACCTTGTTGCTTCATAGTGCTGGAGGACTGTATGTTGACCCCCTGGCAGTCTTGCTGTGGGGTGCCTCAAGATACCATCTTGTCTCCAATGTGGTTTAATTTCTCTTGTGCATGACAGTACATCAGGTGGGTCTTATGTGCCACCTAGTGGTCAAAGGCAAAATAGCTGCTCCAATTAAGTGTTGGAGGGATCCTATCTGGATCCATGGTCGCCTCCAAGCCATGGTCGCAATCCTATCTGGATCCATGGTCGCCTCCAAGCCTGGGGGTGACCGCCTATCCAGTGCAGGGTGGGAGAAGTGGTGAGTGGATCTCCTCTTCCCGCCCGCCCCCCCCCCCCGGCTTTTGTGGCTAGACAGCCAGTGTCAGCTTTCTAGCTGTGGGACCTTGGAGCATGGGAAGTAGCCACCGGGCGACATGTAGGATGTTATCGTACTGGCATTTTGACCTCCCCTTCCTGGCCCACCCCTGGGAACACCCCATTTTCACCACTTCGCACTGCTCTTACGAGCGTGAAGCATGGGACCAATCTGCGCTGCTTATGAGGTGGTGTGCGAGGGGGTGGGGGTCGGTTCTCTGTGAACCGACCTCGAAGCACAGGCTCTGAGGTTGGTTCCTGGAAACCGACCGACTGACCAACCCACCTAGCGGCCATAGGATTGCTCCCTTAACTGTTTTTCCTGCCTTTGAACTCAGTTTTGCAATTTTGCCTCAATGAAGTGGTCATGGATTCGCCTCTGTGTTCTTCTGACTCCATTTTCTCCCTAACTTTTGCATGTCTGTGTGTTATTGTCTGTTCTCTTTTCCTCCTTTCCCAATCTTCTTTCCTTTCAGGGAAAACAGTAAACAAACACACACACCACAGCTTCTCCGTTCTTGTCAGCTACCTTCATCGTCGTCTCCAACCACCCCCCTCAATTTGGCCAGCCTTTTCCTCTTGTGCTTTTGGCTCTGTCGCTTGCTTTGGGGAAAGTAAAAGGAAAGTCTGTTTCTGTCTGCAAATCTCCTCATAAACCTCTCCCAGCAGTATCTTCGGGCTCTTCACAAACTGCCTCCGTGTGGCCTCTGTGAGCGACAGAAAGGCAGCAATGGTGGCCATTACTGACCCTCCTCCCATTCGTGCTGAAGCAGCTTGTCTTTCTACAGCTTATGAAAAAACAAGCCTTTCCGTTGCATTTGGAGCTCCCTTTTCTCCACCTTTGGGAGTTTTCCTCAGCAGGGCTCAGAGCAAGATTGAGTGCCTGCAACAGCATAGCCCTAGCTGGTATGGATGTTGGGAATTTGGGAGGAGGAGCAAGAAGAGGAGGACAAGGATCAGGGAGCCTGGCCTTATGCAGGAGCCCAGCTTTTGCTATGCCATCTCTCAGGTGGCTGGCCAGAAGGAGTCTTAGGGCTGATGAAGATCTCTCTGCTGACAGAGAGGCAGACTTGGCTGGGCCTTTGGGCAGTCTGTTTTCGATGGCATCATCCTCCAGGCCCACTGCTTTTTCCCACCAAAACACTGTCAATCCCCTACAATTAGGCAGCAGTCTGGGGGGATTCAGTTTCTCTAGAAATTCCACCTTCTCTGCTGCAGTGCTTGAAGGAGGCTTTCTTAGCTGATTTAGCTAAGGATGCCTCGGTTCATTCTCAGCCTTTAGTCCTTTCTGTGTCTGCTACATCTAGAAATGCTACACAGCCCTCTGGCTCTCTCCTAATGTCTCAGGAGCCTCCACAGGCTCCTTCACCTCCAGCTCAAGACAGCATTCATATATCTCCAGATCCTCAAGATGTGCCTAGGAGGAAGTTAAAAAGAAAATGTCCAACCCAAATCTAGACTCTCCTAATCCAGATGAGAATGATGAGGACTTAATTGTCCTGGATGAAGAGGAGAGGACTTGTGAATCCGACCTCAAGGGGCCTGATTCCTATCACCTATTACAGGACTCACGTTATCTTCCCCTGCTATGTAAATCTATGGCAGCCTTAGATTTGTTTTCTTCAGAGGAAACTCAACCCTCTACTTCTAGGATGGCAGCTGTCTGTCCTGATCTTCAGCCCAAGACCATAGTGGTGAAGCTGCCTGCTCTTATCCCAAAAGTGATTAGAGGTGAGTTGAATTCTCCTTAGCAGCACAAACAATCCATTGCTATTGCTAACAAACATTATGTTTTAGATCAGCTTATTATGGATCAAATTAAAGTCCCGCTTATTGATGTGCCTGTGGTGGTTCTGGTGAATCGTGCCCTTCACCCGAAAGATACTGATGTGCAGCTTAAGGAATCGGTTGAGTGCAAGCTGGATACTGGTTTGAAGAAGGCTCATGAAGCAGCATCGCTATGTATTTGGGTGGCAGCTTCAGCATTGTTTTTTTTGCCAGTCTTTCCCTCCTGTGGTTGGAAGATGTTTTGGATGAGGCACTTCATGATCCAGCCAGATTATGTAAGACCCTTCTCGAGGTTCTAGAGCAGTAGTTTTTATTGCTGGTGCCTCTGGATGCGGCTCAGTTCTCTGCTAGATCCTCAGCAACTGATGTGTTTGCCAGGAGACTCCTTTGGCTTTGCCATTGGGAAGCTCCTCCTCCTTTGAAGTCCAACCTAGTCAAAGCCTTTCACTGGGGGCAAGCTCTTTGGGGATGAAACTTTAAAGGACATCCTAGTCAAATCAAGATAAGAAAAAGGCTATGCCCATGGCAAGAAAAGAGGAAGAAAGGCATTTCTTTAGGAGATCTTTGCATCCTCACCAAATCAGCCAGCCATTTAATTCCTCCAAAACCTCTGGGCAAGAGAGAGATGTTTGGTCCACTCATCCCACCTGGACTCATTCCTGAGGAGGAAATAAAGGCCAACAGAACTTCTTCACTAGATATGGCTCCTCCACCATGTAAAGGGGATAATGGCACCAATTTTGACACCAACCTTTTGTTGGTGGGCAGTCGTATTGCTGGGTACACCAACAAATGGCTGGCCATCACTTCAGATCATTGGGTCCTGGAGACTCTTTGCTCAGGTCTGCGTCTGGAGCTGACATCTTGACCTCTCCACTATTTTTCCCATCACCAGCCCCAGCTAATCAAGCTAAGAGGGAGATGGTGAAAATGGCCATCCACCTTCTACTAGATATCACGGCAGTGGAACTGTTGCCTCTAGAAGAGATGGGATCTATTCTCACTTCATTATAGCCTCAAAGGAAGATGGATCCATCAGACCAGTCTTGAATCTCAAGTTTCTCAACCACTTTATCTGCTCCTGCTGGTTCCGGATGGAGCTTCTTCTGTCCATCAAAGAAGCTACTTGCCTAGGAGACTTCATGACCTTGGTGGACTTCAGAGAAGCCTATCTCCACATTTCTATCTTGCTCTACCCTCCGCACTACCTTCATTTTGCCTTTGAAGGGTCTTATTTTGCATACAGAGCCATGCCTTTTGGCCTAGCTTCGGGCCCCAGGGTATTTACAAAGATCATGGTCACCTTGGTGGCACATGATCTCAGTATACCCTTACCTGGACGATCTCTCATCTATTCAGCCTCTCGGCATCAGGCAGTGGATGACCTGCAAGTCACCCTGGCATGTCTCAAGGACTTCTGTTTTTCTGGTCAACAATCAAAAGAGTCATCTGCTCCCCTCTCACAGAATATTCCACCTGGGGGCCTTAATAGACACGCAAGTAGGAATCATGGCTGTGTCTCCAGAGAGGTTCTCCAAAATTCAAGCTGCAGTCAAATTGATTTGCTTCAAGAAGTCAGCTGACCTCATGCTTCTAATGAAGGTTTGGGGCCTCATGGTGTCAACATTTCAGGTAACTCTTTGGGCAAGACGTCATTCTCATCCTTTATAGTGGGCCTACTTCCTTTCCAAAACAACATAGCTTCAAGATGTCACTTGAACATTCATCTATCCAGAACGTTTTGAGCCTCCTTCTGCTGGTGGCTCCTCCGTCCTGTTCTGGAGAGAGGGGTCCCCCTCCAGTATCCCCCCAAAACAGTGATTACATCAGACGCCAGCCTTTCGGGTTGGGGAGCTCTGTGCAAGGGGAGGATGGTTCAAGGAACCTGGTCCTTGGGGGAGGTATGGCTTCCCATCAACCCACTAGAACTCCAGGCAGCCAGGCCATTTGCATATACTGTTTACATGCACAAGAGAAAAGACTGTTGGTCACTTACCCATAAAAGGGATTTCTTTGTGCATGTAAAATAGCACATCAGGGCCACACCATAGATTCAGATTCTGTTATGGCTGTTTCTGCTGGTGAGGATTAATTTTCTTTTTTTGTGTCGCACTTGGTTTCTTTCCAAGGCCTGTCTGCAGAGAGTGTGAGATGTCCTGTTTTTCTTGTTTGTGTTTCGCTGTTCTCACTGATCCTAGTACTTCCTGAGCTTGTCATCAGAAACTGAGCTTCAAAGGCAGGAAAGACAGTTAAAATACTTAACTGGATCGTGATTGTGCCTTTGACCACTAGGTAGCGCATAAGACCCACTTGATGTACTGTTCTACACATGCACAAAGAAATCCCTTTTACAGGTAAGTGACCAACGGTCTTATCTATATGAAGCCACTGGGTGTGGTCATTAGGGAATGTGGGGTGAGGTGCCATCTGTATGCTGATGACACCCAACTCTATTTCTCCACTACATCTGAATTAGGAGAGGTCCTTTACAACCTAGATTGGTGCTTGAAAGCTGTGGTAGGCTGGATGAGGGCCAATAAGCTGAAACTGAATCCTGATAAGATAGAGGCACTGAGAGTGAGTGGTTCCCAGGACTGGGAATTTGGGGAATTACCTGCTCTGGATGGGGCAGTACTCTCCCCGAAGGAACACATTCACAGTTAGGGGGTGACCCTGTATCTATCACTGTCACTGGAGGTTCAAGTGACCTCTGTAGCTAGGAGTGCCTACGGCAAGTTTAGGCTGGTATGTCAACTACACACGTTCCTGGACAAGGATAGCTTAGCCACTGTGATCCATGCATTGGTAACTTCGAGACTAGATTACTGTAATGTATTCTATGTGGACCTGCCCTTAAGGCTGGTTTGGAAGCTGCATCTAGTGGAGAATGTTGTGGCAAGTTAATTGACTGGGGTGCCTTTCTGCGCATACATTATCCCTGCACTGTGAGTCTGCTACTGAGCTAGGTTTATGGTGTTGGTATTAGTATATAAAACCCTATACAACTCAGGACCAGGTTACCTCAAGAAACATCTCCGCCTGTACCAACCTCCTAGGCCATTACAATCTTCAGAGGAGTCCTATGAATTTCCATTTGGTGACAACACAGAGGCAGGCCTTCTCTGCAGTAGTACCCACCCTGCAAAATGATCTCACCCCTGAAATATGTCAGGCCTCAGTGCTGGCAGTTTTAGGCATTTATTGAAAACATATATGTTTTGCTTTGCTTTAGCTTTCCCCCAGCCTTTGTACCAGTCTCATGAGGCTATTGTGTGTGTGTGTGTGTGTCTGTTTTGTTGTTTGTTTGTTTTCCTTTGTAAACCACTTCGGGATTTGTTTCAAACAAGAAACAGCATATAAATATTGTTAATAAATAAATAATAATTTGATGTAAATTATAAAATGTAAGTCAAAATAATGTACTGATTTTTTCCTATAATACTTATGTTAATTGTATAAAGCTATTTATTTTGAACGGTTAGATTCAGTAAAAACAAGTTTACAGTTAATAACTGAGCTATATGAACTTACAGATGTGAACGAGTGTGATCTGAATTCAAACATCTGTATGTTTGGAGAATGTGAAAACACCAAGGGGTCCTTTATTTGTCATTGCCAGCTGGGTTATTCTGTCAAGAAAGGAACCACTGGATGCACAGGTACAATGTTGTGTGTTTCTTAAAAACTAATGTTTGTCATTGTGGACAAATCTGGAGTATTTTTCAGAGTTACAGATATAGGTTGCCATCTAGCATCATCAATGTATGTACAATAGCATAGATTCAGCTCTAAATACACTTGATAGTCTGCAGCTAGTAACTCCAGATGCTCACCCTTATACTAAATATAGTTGTGGCACAGCTCTTTTCACATCTACATCTCTGTGGGTTGCAGAGAGTTATTGCCAGATTCAGAGTTACTGGAAGAGTCAATTTGCTCCCTATTTGAATAATCAGCTATTAGTACAATCTAGTAAAGTACCACTATTGCATAACTCTGTTTATTTCAATAGGTTTTCCCTAGGGCTCCCACACAAGCCCCGTTGAAAGGCTTTTGCACAGCAACAATGCTTGATATATTGAGTCCACTGTTATTAAAGTCTTTAAGGCTGAAATCCTGTTGTCAGGGTTCCCCTTATGACCTGGACCCCCTGAGCAACTCCTTAAGGATCTCTTGCACCCTAAGATTCCCACCTTTTAAAAACTTCCCCTTCCCAATAACTTGGGGTTTAGGCTGTAGACATGGGGACACACCAGAAACTTGGGTAATGTGAGCACAGCAGACATTTGGAGTTTAACCACAACAGTTTACTGGTAAATTTAAAGCAAGCAATCACAACTAAATATATTTACACAGTAGAGCTGAGTGCTACAAAAGGCATTAAGAGAAAATAAAAGTTGTAAAATGCAAGTTCCTTTACCCTAGCCGCACTTAAACTTTTCCAGGCTGCTTCATCCTGCTCCCTCTTCAGGTTCTGGTCTCCCCAACTCTGCTGTTACTGGCTCTCTTGCTCTTTTTATTTACCTTCTTCCCTCAAAACTGAAAGTAGTGTTTCAAACCTGAAGAAATGAAACTGAAACTTAACCGGGGAAATGAAACTGTTCCTCTCAGGGATGCCCCTCTCCCAACTAAATACTCCAAGCCTCCAAGCCTGACCTTTTTTCCTTTTGCCTCTGCAGGTCTCAAACCTTCATGCCTGTAAACGCTTACTTGGGCATAAGCCCCATTAAACACAGTGGAACTTACTTCTGAGTAAACATGCATAGTATTGCGCTGCATATTTGCTACACTATTATGTAGCAAAATTAAGAGCTGGCCATGGTAATTTTGAATTCTTTTAATGAATATATGAGCTCCATTGAGGCCAATGGAGGGGGTTTTCTTTTCTTTTTTAAGCCCCTGTGAAGGAAGGACGTGAAATTAAAAGAAAACACTTGCTGGGTGAGAAGACTTACTGCCACCACTGCCACCCATGCACAGTGGGCCCAGTTGGGTTTGGGACTCTACACACTTACACAAAAGTAAACAAAAAGTTATGATCACCTGCCTGCTACGCATTAAATGTAGCGTGTAATGTAGCCCTCAGGGGAACATGACATTGTAGAAGTATGGCAGATGTTTTTTTCTTATTGTATTGGTACCTCTCCACCTAGTTGCAGTTTTCCTGTGCTGAATTTGTATATGGTAATCTATATCCACTCTGTCAGCTTTCAGAAAACATCTGAAAGAAATAAGCCAATGTTCAGTACTTAATTACATATCATTCCTAAAAACACTATATTGTCAGATGCTGTCTTCATAAAAATAGTGTGAAATCATGCTACTTGATATGTTAGATAACACTGTTACCAAGATTACCAAAGTATCCGGTATTCTGAATTCAAGATTTTAATGTGGAACTTTTGTTTCCTTAGATGTGGATGAATGTGAGATTGGTGCCCACAACTGTGACCTGCATGCCTCATGCGTCAATGTCCCAGGAAGCTTTAGGTGTAGCTGTAAAGAAGGGTGGATTGGAAATGGAATTAAGTGTATTGGTGAGTACAAATGAATTGATAAAATTGTTCAGTTCACATAACAATATACATGAGTTACTTGAAAAAGGAACAAAGAGTCGTATGGCACCTTAAAGACTAACACAATAAATACCGCATAAGCTTTGTAGACACTGTCCACTTCATCCAGTGTGGTTAACCTCAAGTTAGCAGATTTCTATACATATGCTGGGGGATGGGGACAGGAATTGTAAACAGTTAGGTCAGAGGAAATTGAAATGCAAAAAGTACAGACAGTGTTGATTGGCTCCTTTAGATGTGCTTTTCTCTGGGGTTTTCCTTTTTCTGCCTTTCTATATATTTCATTACACAGCCACTACATGGTGCTGTGATATGGCAGAATTGCGCAATTACACGCTATAAATATAATGACGTTCAGAAAAATACTGCACTTGCCTCAGTCTAAAAAACCCTGTGATAATGTTTGCAAAGCATGGGAGAGGCCCTGGAGGATGACAACATCATGTAAGGATACCATGAAAGTCCAAGTGGCAGCTACTGTGTGCATGTGTAGGATTTCCCTCAACACTTTCTAATTCTTTTGCTTTTCTGGCAGATCTTGATGAATGTTCTAATGGAACACACCAGTGTAGTGTAAATGCTCAGTGTGTGAATGCTCCTGGATCATATCGCTGTACCTGTGCAGAAGGATTTACTGGAGATGGATTTACTTGTTCAGGTAAGAGAGAGATGTAAGATGTTTTCTGAAAGAATTATATGCCTTTTGCTTGTTTCTTTTGGAAGCAGAAGTCAGAGCTGCTGGGACACTGTGAGGACATGCAGTTTCATCATCGCCCTGAACTACATCTGTGCAACTCAGCCTTAGCATCACACCAACACAGTCTAACAATTTTGAAAACAGGCCATATAAAATTAGCTTTCCCACCAATGGGCTTGAAGTGGAAGTGAACAAAATGGATATTTAGTTACCAAATTCATGATCCTATAACATTATTCAACAGATATTGATGAATGTGCAGAAAATATTAATCTATGTGAAAATGGACAGTGCCTGAATATTCCTGGTGGATATCGTTGTGAGTGTGAGATGGGCTTCACTCCAGCTTCAGACAGCAGATCTTGCCAAGGTAAGTCACCGCTACTCCAACCTCATTTTCAGAATTTGGATTGGATGTCAGAAGGTAAACCACAAGAAGTACTGGAAGAGCTTCTGTGTGGATAAAGAACATTCAGCACATGTTTTACATATAAAAGACATTTTTCCAAGCAAGGATTATTTTGCTCTGCAAGCTCTGATGAAGGTTCCCTTAATTTTTAAAAAAAGGTTTGCATGGCTCTGGTCCACGAATCCTACAGCTAAGTTTGGACTGCTTTCTGCCCCTCTCCCCCAATTTGTGTCTATTACTAAATGGCATGTAGAAAAGAAAAGAAACATACTGACTGCAGCTTTATTTAATAAATGTATATCTGGAAAGTGTATTATATTGAACATGATTCTGCTTTAGACATTTAAACAGAAAATATGGACTTCATAAGCATTAGTGATGCATAGTTGTTTCAATAGTCTTCAAGGATAATTAATTCACATAAAGTGACAGGGCTGTAGTCTAGATATATCACAAAGTTCCGGGGTGCAAATGTATCACATCGTTTTCTCTTATTCACCTTTGATGCAAATATTGCATTCAGACAAACACCCCTTATTGTATAATATGGTGAGGATACCTAGCTGCACACTTCCCAACAAAACCACATGGTACCATACACAAGTATGCATTAGATTTTTCAAACACATATTTTCATTCTGTGCATTATTTAGACACAAATATTCAGAGAATGTACCACATTCATGTGCAGTAACTAAGTGTTCTTGGTATTATCTTTTCAGATATTGATGAATGTGCCTTCCAGAATATCTGTGTGTTTGGTACTTGCAATAACTTACCAGGAATGTTTCACTGTATTTGTGATGATGGCTATGAACTGGATAGAACTGGAGGAAATTGTACAGGTATATATTTAATCACCGCATTTGAATCCCACCCTTCCTCTCAGGAGCTCAGAGTAGTCTAGTGGGTTGACCCATTTTATTTATCCTAACAACCTAACCTTATCCTAGGTTAGGTTACTCAAGGCCACCCAGAAAGAAATGGGGAAGAGCTCTGATCCTTGCACTAGTTTTCACTGTTCTTTTGTTATTTTCTTTTACTTAGTCTTTCAGTAAACATTCCCACACATATTGCCTATATTATGCAAAACTATACACTTACTCCTAACTCTGTTAACAGATGTTTTCCTCCAGATATGAATTTATTATCATAAAAATTGTACAAACAGTAACATCAGCATAAAAAAGAGACAAATCTTAAAAGAATGGGTTGTATCCAACAGTGTCCATTTGCCAGAAGAATGGCATTCGTCAGTGGAATGGTTTCCGCCTTTACCCTATCGTGCCCCCATGCCCTCCCAGATCTGTTCCCAAGCGTTCAGGGCCTATTCAGAACAGATTGGGGTGGGAGCAGGAGCTGCAGGGGGAAGGAGAGGAAGGGAACATTCTGTTTTGTGAGCGGAAGTCTTCTAGTACAACAATGTCACCCATTGTCCCAAATTTCCAAAAATTCATAATAAAAAAGATAAGGAACTTCTAAGCAGCATACCAGCGTTAGGAGAAAATGGACAGAGAAGGAAAAATAACAAAGAATGCACAAGAATATAGCAAAAACCAGCTGGTGTTTTTTTTTGGGTTTTTTAAACTTATGAACTTCACAGGAGTGGCTATAGACCAGGAGTGGGCATTCTTTTTTCTGTCAAGGGCTGCATTTCGTCATAGGTAATCTGTTGGGGGATACATGCTAATGGTCAGCAGGACCGAAATCATGGCTGGGCAGGGCCAGAGCCAAAAGTAGGTTGGGTGGCATGAGTGGGTGGGTCTCTCCCTTTCCCTCTTCCTTCCCATGCAGTGGGCTGCCAGGGGAGGGGCAGATTGCTCTTGCCAGAAGTCTGAACTGATCACATGCAGAAGTATTTTGAAATTAAGCTGAGGACCACAGGAAATTAGGCCAAGGGCTGCAGGTTTTCCACCTGTGCTATAGACAAATACAAAAAAAAAATAGGCTCCAACCCAGAGAAAGTTAGTTGTGCCTGAGCAATTCTATGGGGATGGGGGAAGGAGAATCTGTGGCAAAGGAATCATCACTTCCTAAGCCCTGCCAGCTCATGCTGATCAAGGCAGAAGGGAGGAGGCAGATTGTTCAGTGTTCTTTCCCCCCATTCTGTCTTTTTAAAACTTTCCCTCCCATTGACACTAGTGGAAGAGAAAATAAGTATGACATCTTCTGTACAGGCATACTTTTTGCCCTTGTCAGGGATTGGTAAGGCCAATGTGAGGGCTTTTAATCTTGCAGATCCAAGGCCTCGCTTCTTCTCCCAACTTGTCCCTTTCCCTGTTATCAGTGCTGGAGCACCAACAGTAGAAATTTCTGCTGCCGAAACAAAGACACCTACAGCTGCGGCCTCCGTCCTCTGCCCATGGAGAGGAAGATCCACAAAATCCTGAAGTTCTTGAGATGCCCTCCCAGAGACCATAGGATCGCAGCCTTAATATGTTAGGAAAGTATTATTGCCTTGGAAGATATCCAAACAGAAATAATCTAATGATAACGTATGAAGAATAGCCAAAGAATGTTCAAACTACCATACAATTGTGCTCATTTCACATGCCAGCAAGGTGATGCTCAAAATCCTACAAGCTAGGCTTCAGCAGTATGTGAACCGAGAACTACCGGAAGTACAAGCTGGGTTTCGAAGAGGCAGAGGAACTAGAGATCAAATCGCCAACTTTCGCTGGATCATGGAGAAAGCAAGAGAATTCCAGAAAAACGTCTATTTCTGCTTCATTGACTATGCTAAAGCCTTTGATTGTGTGGATCACAGCAAACTGTGGCAAATTCTGAAAGCGATGGGAGTACCAGACTACCTTACCTGT
The DNA here is from genome assembly GCF_057233095.1 of Heloderma suspectum. NCBI lineage: Eukaryota > Metazoa > Chordata > Lepidosauria > Squamata > Helodermatidae > Heloderma > Heloderma suspectum. The sequence continues at coordinate 83,604,626 of NC_139459.1, read as the reverse complement.
CTTCTGAGAAACCTGTACGAGGGTCAAGAAGCAACAGTAAGAACCGGACATGGAACAACTGATTGGTTCAAAATTGGGAAAGGAGTACGACAAGGCTGCATATTGTCACCCTGCTTATTTAACTGATTTGCAGAGTACATCATGAGAAACGCCGGGTTGGATGAATCACAGGACGGAATTAAGATTGCTGGGAGAATTATCAACAACCTCCGATATGCAGATGATACCACCCTAATGGCAGAAAGCGAAGAGGATCTAAAGAGCCTCTTGTTGAGGGTGAAAGAGGAGAGTGCAAAAGCTGGTTTGAAACTCAACATTAAAAAAACTAAGATCATGGCATCTGGCCCCATCACTTCCTGGCATATGGAAGGGGAAGAAATGGAAGCAGTGAGAGATTGTATTTTCTTGGGCTCCAAGATCACCGCAGACGGTGACTGTAGCCATGAAATTAAAAGATGCTTGCACCTTGAGGAAAGCTATGGCAAACCTAGACAGCATAGTAAGAAGCAGAGACATCACCTTGCCGACAAAGGTTTGTATAATCAAAGCTATGGTTTTCCCAGTAGTAACGTATGGCTGTGAGAGCTGGACTATAAGGAAGGCTGAGCGCTGAAGAATTGATGCTTTCGAACTGTGGTGCTGGAGAAGACTCTTACGAGTCCCCTGGATTGCAAGGAGGTCAAACCAGTCCATACTAAAGGAAATCAACCCTGACTGCTCATTGGAAGGACAGATACTGAAGCTGAAGCTCAAATATTTTGGCCACCTAATGCAAAGAGAAAACTCTCTGGAAAAGACCCTGATGCTGGGAAAGACTGAAGGCAAAAGGAGAAGGGGACGGCAGAGGATGAGATAGCTAGATAGCATCACTGATGCAATGAATATGGACTTGAGCATGCTCCGGGAGAGAGCGCAGGACATAGACCTGGCGTGCTATGGTCCATGGGGCCACGAAGAGTCGGACACGACTGAACGACTGAACAACAACAAATAGATGAGAACTAAAGACTATCATTATTCCATTTTTCAAAGTGAGACACATCCTGAATATGCATATTCAGAAATATAGTTATGTGAGGAAAAATCTTCATATGAAGAGATTTTAATATATATCAATGTGAGAGTCCCAGCACATAAAATATATAAGTAGCTAGTAAATTCAGAATGTCTTGTAGACCTAAAAAACACACGTGGATATTAGATTACAATTGGAAACTTGGAATTGAATTTGGAAAAAAAAATCTGGATACTTATTGGGGTTAAGTTCAAACCTAAGGCAGAATTTTTGCAAGATTCAATTTCAGTGGATCTTACAACACTCTATAAATTGCAGACAATATGTAAAGTAAATCATAATATTTATTAAAGGTGTGGAAGGAATCAGGCAGATTTCACACATGTCTGATAAACATGTCCAAGAATAAGACATTTCTGTTTTGTTTTGTTTTTAAATCCTAAAGATTATTAAAGGTATGATTGGCTATACAATTCTATTAGACTGGATACAAGTATAATCAGATTTTGTTAAGAAAATATTTACATTTTGACCTTTTTTGTAGTGCATTAATGGCTGCCAAAATATCTATAGCTGTAAAACTGGAGTATAAAGAAATATTGATTGGTTTAGTATTTAAGAAATAGCCTTTGTGGTAAAATGAATACATTTTGTAAAGTACAGATAAGTCCAACAGCTGACAAGCCAGTTTGTTGAACATATGCCATTTATTTATTTGTTACAGATCAATAACAAATGTGAATAGAAATGTTTTAGACTACTTTAAAATAGTTTAACATAAATTTTCAAATTTATATTTCTTGTTTTAGACATTGATGAGTGTGCTGATCCTATAAATTGTGTCAATGGTTTCTGTGTGAATACTCCTGGAAGATATGAGTGTAACTGCCCTCCAGATTTCCAGCTGAACCCAACAGGAGTTGGCTGTGTTGGTAAGTAAGAGTCCCCATGTAAGAATTTTGTATGTATATAAGCAGAAAGACAAAAGAGACTCTGTATGAAACAATCTTGGCTCATTACTTAAATATAGTAGATCAAATTCTGGTCAAATTTACAACCCACCCATATACACTGGTAAAAATACAGTACAACTGCCAATTTCAAACCTAAATAGATTCATGATGGAATTAATAGATTTATTACAGGCATAATATGATTTCTAATATCTCCATGTCCCGTTAGGGCAGGGTGTTCGTTACACTTTTTCTTCAGGGTCTCTAAAGGGACTCACAGCAAATGCCTTGTACATAAACAATTAAGAGATATCATTGTAATTTCTTAATTAAAAACAATAATAATGCACATGTAATAATTTTACATGCATAACCATATACTTATCACCAAAACAATAAAACAGAGCCCAGCCCTCCCAAAGTTCTGTCTTTTTTTGAGCTTGAGTCCACAATAAAAATATAAATAAAACTTCTCTCTGAAGCTTGATTTTTCTGCTGGCTGAAGAAGGAAAGCAATCTCTACTAAGTTCACTCCAGCTCTGCAGCAATTCTTCTCAAAAAAGGGAACGAGATCCAGCTACACAGGAACAATTTGTTAAACAGCCCTTTATACAATATAAAAGAACATAAACAAACAAGGAACTCATAGTGTTTGTAAAAACATCATGACCCTTAACATTTTTTCAAAAGGAAACCTCCCTGCTAACCTGTCTCAAAGGTTCAGGGTCTTACAGAGAGGAGAAAGCAAGCTTCTTCCACACTGCATTTTAACTGCCGAAAATGGTGGCCACTCCTTTACTGAGCATGTGCAGGAATATTCCCTCAGAATTCTTAAAGAAAAATATACCAGTGAGCCTCTTTCAGCCCGAGGGCCAAATTCAATTTTGGAGAAGCACTCAGGGGCCATATTCTAGTGGTGGGTGGGGCTAAAGGCAAAAGGAGTGATGCCCAAACCCCCCAAATACAAAAAAATTCCATGGTCATAGTCTGACTGATCATCGTATTTGAAGTTAGGAAGGACATTTCCTCCTTGTCATATCAGCATTGACAATCTGCAACCTGTCGATCTCATATTACACAGATAAAGCCTTGATAACTTCGTTATGACCTGTTTGCACATTCTTCCTTTAGCTGAATGAAGTTGCAGTTTCTGGTGTTGCAGTCTTACATTTTAGATCAAAACTCATGTGATGAGGAAACTTACTGACCTTAATATAACGTTATCATTTTTTACTGCTTACAGTATTATATGCATTTTAAATTATCATGGCTGGTGAACAAATCTGTATTTGCATTCATTCTGTACAGATAATCGGGTTGGCAACTGTTATTTGAAGTATGGACCAAGAGGAGATGGAAGTCTATCCTGCAACACTGAAATTGGTGTTGGAGTCAGCCGTTCCTCCTGCTGCTGCTCTCTGGGAAAGGCTTGGGGAAATCCCTGCGAGACTTGCCCACCTGTAAATAGCAGTAAGGAAATGACTCTCTTAGATGTGAGGATGAAAAAAAACTACTAACAACCTATGATAAGGAGTAAATCTGATAAAGTCATTTCATGTGGTTGCACTCTATACACATTCATCAATAAACAGAATAGTGTACCTCAGTTCTCAGATGTAACAGATAAGCCTTGGGTCTGGGAATTAAGGATCCCAGCTCTGATTCTGATATACATGATGACCTTGTGTACAGCATGCTTTTTAACCTCAGTATCCTACCTTTCCTGTTTTGAAACTGGAGTGAATGTAAAGGCACTCTATACAACAGGGAAAAGGTGTGTTTAGCAACATAGGAAACTACGTAATGCTGAGTCAGATCATTGGTCCCTCTTGCCCAATATAGCCAACACTGACTGGCAGCTGCTCTCCAGGCAGGATTCTCTTTTAACCTTACCTGGAGATGCCAGGGATTGAATCTGGGGCCTTCTTCATGCAAAGTGGGTGCTCTACCACTGAGCTACAGCATGACAATGTTTTGCAATGTGTTCCCCGGGCAACCCCATGGCAAATGCTATATTTTAATGGAGAAGTTTCTGGAAAAACAACCAAGAGCCTCAGGAATCATGTATCTCCTTCAGATATTACTACAGATTCACTAAAGGTACATCCAGCGGACATACTGAAAATATTTATTTTCTATATTGGGTGAAGAATTTTTGCGTGGAAAACAGATGTATGGAGAAAAAATGAATTGTTCCTGCTCATTTTGGGTTGCCCTGGAAGCGCTAAATTGACGTTGTGCAAGTGGTGGGAGCTGCTTGCACAATGGAATTGGCTGGGCATAAGAGATTGAGATTCTGTTGGATTCTGCCCAATGTCATTTAACGTTTTGTGATAGCTAATTAATGAATGATTTATAGATCTGATCGCCAATACCTTCCTACCACGTGTCTTCACTTGGATTCACAGCTACCTGCTAGCCACTGAGAGAAGGAATTGATTATTTTTGTATGGCTTTTGGGGGGAAGGCTATTTCTCTTTGGTGGAGGGCTTTTTAAATTCTCTGAATGTTTATGTGTAGGCTGTAACCATCCAAACAGTCATTACACTGAATGGGGCTGGGGGGGGGGGTGTCTCCACGACAACGGAAGAAGACAGAAGGAGAAGCCAATTGGAGGGGGGGTTGGAGTGAACGTCATTTGACAAGTAGGTGCTGCTAAACCAATAAGAGAGGCTCCCCCCCAGGCTCTCCTCCCTTTCACCTTTGATAAAATCTCAGGAGGTTTCCTCCTGTGTCGCTACATAAACCACTCTCCTTCTTTATCTCTCTCTCTCTCTGTCTCCCCACCACCCCCAGCATTATTTATTCTGTTAAAGAACAATCACTCAAGGAACACAGTGTGCTCCTTCCCCTGAAACTGATGATGCTGGGAACAATCTCCTTCTCTCTCCCCCACCCCCAGCATTATTTACTCCCTTAAAGAACAATCACTAAAAGAACACAGTGTTCTTTCTACCCTGATCAGCTGATGATGTGATCAAAGGTTCAAAGCTTCAACATTAAGGCTCCTAAATGCCTTATTTCAATTCATGGGGATCTAGTAACTCCAGGAGTGCACATTTCAGGAACAAGCCTCATTGACCTCAATGGGAGTTACTTCTGAGTAGACCCACATATGTTTGTACTGGGAAAGACAGAGGGGAAACGAAGGGATGGGAAACCAGCCCCCTTTCTAACCTGATGCTGTGCAGGATCTGGTGATCAAAGGTGGAAATAGTTACTTCCAAATGGCAATAAACCAAACAACAGAGAATTTCAGCTGTGAGGAAAGTGCTTTACAGCCTTTAGGGAATTAGTGCTTTAAAATCTGCTGTGGGATCTCTGTAAATGCTGGTGTGTGCATTCAGGAGACAAGCCTCATTGACCACAGTGGGAGTTACTTCTGAGTAGACACTAATTGGTTTGTGCAGGGACGGGAAACACACAGGAAACACCCCTTGACCAGGGTCATGGTGAAAAGCACACCCCTGGGCAGGGCTAGCATACCCGAGGTCAATGAGAGGGTTGGGGCACACAGCAACTATACTGGGGAGAACTCGACTTAAGGAAAAGAATCGGACTTTAAGCAGTGTCAGGAAATCTGATTTTTCCATGATAAGCTCTGGGGTGGCTGCTGAATGGCCACAACATCATATACCCCTAACAACCTCTAAACGTAGCCAGCTTGGAGTAAATTGTTCATGGAGACACCCCCTTAGTGCTGCTTTCCAGACAAAGTTATAAATCTGTGTGAAGGCTTCAATTGTAGGATCAATGTGAATGGGGGTTTCTACAGTAAAGAAACCATTCATATTCAGAAGTTACATTTCATGTGCTGTGAACAGGTAATCTCTCAAGGACTTTTACTAAGGGAGGTAAAAACAAATACAACCCTCTGCACAATTAATCTTCCCACTGCCTTTGTTTTATTCCTGGTTGTGCTTTTTTCTGTTTAGGTGAATATAATACTCTCTGTCCAGGGGGTGAAGGTTTCAGACCAAATCCCATAACTATTATCTTGGAAGGTAAATTCTTCTTTAAGAATGAACACTATGGCTTTTGCTTAAGGGAAGGTCATTTTTTTGTAAAATGTCTACAATAGGAAGATAGTGAAATTGAGGTGCACTTTCACTGTATATCTACATTAGTGAGAAAGCAAATTCAGATTTAGAGTGGGGAGGTGAATAAACAAGTGATGGTTGAAAGAGTAGTTCAATGTAGTTCAGTATGTAGTTCAATGGAACAAACTGAAATGCATGTATTTTGTCACCTTGGTTTTATTGTGGCCATTTGAAACATGGGATAACTTACAAAAGTTAGTTTTTGGCAGCAATCCAGTTTTATACATACACCTGAGTTTTTCTGTCTGTTAAGGTATTCCCATCAATCCACAAAATGCTTTTTAAACTTGGTCCTAAGAAGCCTTTTTTATTTTTTAGGCAGTCTTTACTACTAAAAGGGAAATGGAATGCCAAGGCAGGACAGAGCAGCCCTGTCCTCCGTGCTCACAAGAGGAGTGCAGAGCAGCTGGAAAGAGGTGTGGCTGGGGGCGTTCCAGGACGGGGAGAGCGTAACTGCCTGTACGACACATCCTATTGTACAGCAGCCTCCTTCCCTGCTCCGTCCTCCTGCAGCTAGACAGCTGCATTCAGCCGTCTAGCTGAAAAAGCAGAGCAGGAGAAGCGCGGCGGGAACGATCCCCTCTGTGCTTCACCTGCCCCACTATGGATAGGCAGTCGCCTCCAAGTTCGCCTTGCTCCCTAAAAGCACTAGGATCTGTCCAGTCAACATTAAGTACTTTTAGAACTCACTGACTTCAGTGGGAGTGTCAAATATGCATTTAAATCATTCTTACTAAAACTATGGGACTTAAATGTACTTACCTTTGGCTGGATCATACCTATTTGCATGTTAACTCACTTTCAGATCTGTTTCATAACAAAGTGAGCAGATTTAGAAGCAAAAATATAAGCAAAAGTTAGTTATTGCTAAATGGTCTGTGATAGTCTTTCATGTACATTTCATCAGCCAAAAAACATGGCCTTTTCTCTCTTCACAGACATTGATGAATGCCAAGAATTGCCTGGTCTCTGCCAAGGTGGAAACTGCATCAATACTTTTGGCAGCTTCCAATGTGAATGTCCCCATGGGTACTACCTCAGTGAAGAAACTCGCATTTGTGAAGGTGAAAATTCTTATTTTTCCTTAAAGCAAATCACACATTCCTTCTCAGACAGTATTTGGCCCTGCAAATGTTTTTCTTTTTCTCCTGAGAAAGAATATTATGCAGAAAGCTGTAGATTCTAGGCTGTATGATATATATCTGCTCTACAGATCAAATTGTAGAATTTGACTCAAATGATTAAAAAAAATATTGACCCTGCCTCTCTTATATCATGATCCTTAGCACATATACATAGCACATAGCACAAGCTTCATTGATTCCAATGAAACCTATTTTCAAGTAAATGTGTTTAGGGTTCAAGCCTTAATCAGACACATGCATCAGATAAATTAAGATTCTTCCATTTTTAATTCAGGTTTATTATGTAAAACAAATCTCCTGGAATCATGCATGAATATGTGTACTACTTTCTAATTGATTTTATTTACCATCAGACTTGACATGATGTTCAATGCTTCTTTGATTCCATTTTTTAAAAAATGAACAGCCACCTCAGTGAGCCCTAACCCATATTGGGTAAGGCGTTTCCCTCACACTCCCCTAAGCTCTTATTTCTGTTGCAGCAGATATTTGCTGCAAATAACAGCTTCAAAGGGGTGATTTTCAGTGGGAAAGCAGGACAGGGGAAAGGGATACCCCTCCCCACCCCAGGCTGCAGTCCTGATCCAGCTCATGCCTAGTCAGACCTTTAGAAGTGACTCTTAGCAAACCTAGAAGCTACAAAACAGATTCAGACTATAGTCTTATACCCATTGAACTAAATTGTACTTACTTCTGAGTAGACCTATATAGGATTACACTGTAATTCAGTCATGAATTGAACTTAGTAAAAATCGAGAGGTGGCTCAGCTTTCAGTGAAAAACATCAATTTTGTTTGCTCCTTTATCCATACTTGAGAAACACTTGTGTAGTTTAATTTGTGCATATTTGTTGTCACTTATTTATCACTTGTTTCTTGTACCTTAATTTGTTACTTGATTTTTCAGATATTGATGAGTGTGTTGCACATCCTGGTGTCTGTGGTCCTGGGACATGCTACAACACCTTGGGAAACTACACCTGCATTTGTCCTCCGGAATATATGCAGGTGAATGGAGGACATAACTGTATGGGTACGTTGACTTTCACAGTACAGATACGTTGACTACGTATCATGAAAATGAGAAGAGTTTAGAGCCCAGCTAACTGCCTAAGCATCTTAGATCTTAGGGCCAGTTTACACTTCTGATTGCCCTCATACAGTGCCTCAGTAGCGAGCAAGGACCAAGTGTCAGGCTTGCAGCTGGGCTGCATTGATGTGGAAGTATCATTTGTGATGATATGGCTCAGTGGACTATCTGGTTGATCGAAGTCAGCTAAACTGATATGTTTTATATGTGTACATTTATTAAAATGGCTTAAATCTTAGTCTAAGTTACTTTTATGCTAAATATGCCATTTGGGTTTTACAACCCAATCCTAACTATGTTTACTTGGAAGTAAGTCCTACTAATTTCAATAAGGCTTGCTTTCCATTAAGCATGCTTATGATTACAGCCTTCATAGTGCACTGAAATGGATAGTACATGTATTTTTAAATTATTTTTTTCTAGAACATTTTTCTGCCATGTTCTAGATGGCTAATAAGTAATCAAAACATAAGACATCCCATAATACAATAACTTAAAACGCATTAAGCAAAACTAAGAAGCATTATTTTCTACACCTAGGATCAATGATGCAACGAGACAATTTTAGAGTCTTACCTGGGGGGTGGGGGGGCTTTAGATGGCCATGTGTATTTATTACTCTAGTTGTGAAGCTAGTTCCTCTTCTCTCTCTCTCTCTCTAACACACACACACATCACTATTCCATGCTTTGCAACTGCTTTTACATTCCTGATATCTTAGAGCAGGGATAAGCAACCTTTTGGGGTCATGGGCACATTTGAGAAACAGTCCTGAGTAGCACCACAAAATGGCTGCCATACGAGGCATGGCAAAGGACAAATAATCTGCCCAAAAGACTGAATACGAAGCAGAGGTGGGGTCTAAGCCTCAACACAATAAAAAACAACACGAACAGAACCCTATTTCACAGCGATCCCAGCTGCCAGTAAGGAAATGTGTTAATTTCTCAAAAGTGGGAGGGATAGGACACCTTGGCAGGCACCAAGAAAAGTGCCCATGGGTGCACTGGTGCCCATGGGCACCATGTTTCCTACCCCTGTCTTAGACCAGCCCTGTTTCCCAACCCTGATTAAAAAGAATAATACTCTGAGCATGTGCAGTTTTGCCTTTTAAACTCATTTAAATCATAGCACCATCATATTTATAGGAATAAATTGGAGTTTGCTGCTGCTGCCGTAATGCTAAACACATTTACTTAGGAATAAGCTACATTTTGTTGTAGAAAAGGATAATATATTTTAAAAGTGAAAACAATAAAACCAGCATCTGTAATTGCACTCAGTCTGCCATCCCCTGACTATAAAATGTTTTGTTTTTTTTTAAAGAAGAAGAAATGATCCTGCAGCACCCAGCATCCTCCCCAGTGGGCCTCTGCATGCTCATGATGGCCAAGGTGTTGATGCTGGGCCTGATTGCTGCTGTCCCATCATCAGGGGAGCGGCTGTCCCATCATCAGGGGAGTGGCTGATCTGCGGGGCATTGGGTTTTGGACCTGAGGTCCAGCCCTAGCTGCGTCACTTCCTAGGATTATCCAAATTATTTTTGAGGCTATGATAGCATCCCAAGAGACCATTTTAAGACCAAGGTAATCCTGGATGAAAACTGATCTCCCAGGCTTCATAATGCAGAGACTGCTCCTCTCACATCAGTGATGCATTTGCAATGTTTTCTTCATTCCCACCACATTTGATTCTATAACAGTACCACCTCTTAGGACTTTAAGGGCACAATCCTATGGCCGCTAGACAGCAGCTAGACGGCCATAGGATTGTTTGGTTTCCAGGAGCCGTCCTTGGAGCCCATGCTCCAAGGTCAGTTCCCAGAAAACTGCCTTCCTGCACCCGCTGCCTCGTAGGTGGTGCAAATCATCCCCAGGCTCCACGCTCATATGAGCAGCATGAACTGGGGCAAAAGAGGTTATTCCTGGGGGCGAGGAGTGCGAAACTGCCAGTACAATGCTTCCTGAGTGTATGGTGAAACAATAGCCCCTCAAAGAGGCCTAAGTGCCATAGCGGAAGATGCACACGCTAGAAACATCAGGGGAGGGACACCATGCATAGGTGTTTCTATGCAAATGCTAGAAGCCTCTGAGCCAAAATGGGAGTGTTTTAAAAGAGAACCTAGATACAGTGGACATTACAGAAACTTGGTGGAATGGAGAGAATCTGTGAAATACAGTCATCTCCAGATATAAACTGTATAGGAAGGACAGGGGAGGGTGTACTAGATGACGTTTTGCTCTGTACATGAAAGAGAACATAGTGTCGAGCAGACTAGAAAACCTAAAAGGGGCAGATTCTTCCACAGAAGTGCTGTGGGTGACAATATTGGGCTCCAAAACTAATTTAGTACTAGGAAGATGCTATCTTCCCCCAGAATGCTCAGGCTGATCTTGAGATGGAAAACAAAATCAAGGAAGCGTCCAAATGAGGAAGTGTTGTAATAATGGGTGACTTCAGTTACTCCCAGATTGACTGGATAAATGCATGTTCCAGTCATGACAAAGAAGTTAAATTTCCTAATGCCCTAAACAACTGTGCCCTAGAATAATTGGTCATGGAAACAACCAGAGGGGATATGACCCTGGATTTAATCCTAAATGGAGTTGTCCAGAACCTAATATGAGATGTGAGTGCTGTTGAACCAATTGGAAACAATGACCACAGTGCTATCAGATTTAATATAAGTGGAAAATTGCCAAAGAAGTCCAACATAATCACATTTCACTTCAAAAGAGGAAACTTCTCTGAAATGAGGGAACTGGTAAAAAGGAAGTTTAAAGGTGGGAGTCAAGAGAGTTAAATCCGTTCAAAATGCTTGGAGGCGATTCAAGACAACAATAACAGAAGCTCACCTGGAGTGTATACTGCAGGTTAGGAAAGGTAGCACCAAGTCTAAGAGGTCACCAGCATGGTTAACAAGCAGTGTCAAGGAAGCTATTAGAGAAAAGGCTTCCTTCAGTCTTGCCCAAATGAGGAAACAAAAGGGAGCATAAGTTTGCACAAAGTTTGCACAAAGGCGATGCAAACACAAAATGAGATGCAAAGAAGCATTTTGAGGAGCATATCACTAACAACATCAAAGCCAACAATAAAGAATTATTTAAATATCAGAAGCAGGAAATCAGCTAGGGAGGCAGTTGGACCATTGGATGACAGTGGAGCTAAAGGAGTACTAAAGGAGGATAAGGAGGTCACGGATAAGCTGAATGAATTAAAGAACTCAAATATGAAATTGTTAATCTTCTGACAAAGATATTTAACATGTTCCTAAGATCAGCCTCTGGACTGGAGAATGGCCAAAGTAGCACCAATTTTTAAAAAGGGATCCAGGGGGATCCAGGAAAATACAGGCTGGTTAGCTTAACATCTTTTCTGGGTAAATTGGTTGAAAGCATTATAAAGATAAAATTAGTAAGCATATAGAAGGATAAGCCCTGCTGAAAAAGAATCATCATGGCTTCCACAAAGGTAAATCCTGTCTCACTAACCTTTTAAAGTAATTTAAGAGTGTCAATAAACATGTGCACAGGAGTGATCCAGTAGACATTGTTTACTTGGACTTCCAAAAGGCTTTTGACAAGTCCCTCACCAAAGACTCCTGAGCAAACTTAGCAGTCATGGAATAAGAGGTTCTTATGGATCAGCAACTGGTTAAAGAACAGAAAGCAGAGAGTAGGAATAAATGGTGAATTCTCCCATGGAGGGTTGTAAATAGTGGGGTCCCACAAAGATTTGTATTGGGACCAATGCTTTTCAACTTATTCATAAATTATCTGGAATTAGGAGTGCGCAGTGAAGTGGCCACGTTTTCTGATGACACCAAATTGTTTAGGGTGGTTAAAACAAAAAGGCATTGTGAAGAGCTCCAAAAGGCTCTCTCCAAACTGGGAAAACAGGCATCAAAATGGCAAATGCGGTTCAGTGTAAGCAAGTGTAAAGTGATGCACGTTTGGGCAAAAAATCCCAACTTCAAGTATAACCTGATGGAATCTGAGCTAGCAGTGACTGACCAAGAAAGAGACCTTGGGGTTGCAGTAGACAGCTCGATGACAATGTCAGTCCAGTGTGCAGCTGCTGTGAAAAAGGAGAATTCCATGGTAGGCATAATTAGGGAAGGCATTTTTTTTTAAAAATGCCAATATCATTCTGCCCCTATACAAATCTGTGGTGCGACCACACATAGAATACTGTGTATTCTAACTGCACTGAACACTGCACTAAAAAAAAGTATATTGTAGAGTTGGAAAAAGTGCAGAAAATGGCAACTAAAGCACTCAAGGGGCTGCAGCAACTCCCCTTTGAGGAAAGGTTGCAACATCTGGGATTGTTCAGCTTAGAAAAAAAAAAGGCGGGTAAGGGGAAACATGATAGAGGTGTACAAGATTATGCATAGTGTGGAGAAAGTGGATAGGGAGACATTTTCTCCCACTCTCATAAGGGAGAGATGGTCATGGGATGACCCTGCGACATAAAAGGAAGTACTTCACACAGTGCATAGTTAAACTATGGAATTCACTTCCACAAGATGTAATGATGGCCACCAATTAGGATGGATTTAAAAGGGGATTTGACAAATTCATGGAGGATAAGGCTATCAATGGCTACTAGTCCTGATAGCTATATGCTACCTCCAGTATCAGAGGCAGTATGTCTGTGTACACCAGTTGCTGGGAAACATGGGTGAGAGGGTGCTGTTGCACTCATGTCCTGCTTGTGGGTTTTCCATGGAAAGCTGGTTGGCCACTGTGTGTCTTATGTTCTTATGTTCCTGCTCTCCTGTGATGTGGGCTTCCTTCTGGAAATTCAGGGATTGAAAATGAGCCAATTTCCCCATCACAGTCTGAGCCACCCCATCACAGTCTGAGCCAGCAAAGTCTGAGCTTACTACCTTTCTAGCTTCTTCTTCAATAAACCATACAGAATGGATCTATCTGAAGTATCTTCTGTTCTATTAAGCAGGAAACTCGACTGAGACAGGTCGCTACTGAAACTCTTAATGTGGGAGTATAGGGAGAGGGAATTTTGTAATACAAAATTTAACTCAATATTTATAGAGTACTTTAACGGGCATCTTTAAAAGCATGTGATTTCTCCATGTGCAGATATGAGAAAGAGCTTTTGCTATAGAAGCTACAATGGAACTTCTTGTGATAATGAACTGCCCTTTAACGTGACCAAGAGGATGTGTTGCTGCACCTATAATGTTGGGAAAGCCTGGAACAAGCCTTGTGAGCCATGTCCAACTCCAGGAACAGGTAAAAACTGCCCTTAACTGTGGTTGTTGTCTATACTCGGAGCAAAACATAAATAAAATTAAAATGCATGCATCAAGTTAATCCTTTTCTAAAGAGATTGTTACTTTGTTTAAGGAAATACAATGTTTAATAGGTGTTGCACCTTCCAGCATCTTTATTAATAAATGCAGGCATCAGGACAGCTTTAGTGCAACAAAATGTTAGTTGTAATCTTTCAATGTTCCAGTTCCTGTTCCATTCATTTCAGTGGAAGTTAGATCGAAACTACATATGGCAGGCAGTTGCTTATGTGTTTCTCCTGTGTTTTATTTTAAATCAAAAGCAGCCATGGGAGGCCATAATCTTGAGTGGAAAAGCAGCAGAGGGAGCAGGAGGGCTGCTAAACCCTTTCGCAGGACCAGCACAAACTCTCTTGCTGCCTGAAACAAGAGACAACTTGTACCACTGCTGCCTCGCTACCCGTCCTCTCGCTGCCACATGCCCCCATCCCCTTACCGTTGCTTACTCCAGCCAGCTGGGCTCCTACAGGATTTCATGAGACCCAGCCAAATGCACAGCCACTTTTGCCCCTGCAGCTGTCGCTGAGAGCAACAGACAGCCGGTGGTTGGGAGTGCAGCTGGCAGGCCTCTCTAGGCTGACCATATTGCCTTTTGAGACAAAAACAGGACGGGTTATATAATATTCCGTATTCATGAAAAAGTAAGACGATAACAAAAGTTTTATTACATGGACATGTTGTTGAACCGAAATATGAGTCTGAAAAGTCCGAATCAAACTGAACGTAGGGCAGAAAGAATCTCTTTGGGCGGAATGATGGTAGAAATAACAGTAAAACTCACCCTCCTGGCTCCCACATGCTGAATGGGGCTTAGCGACTGCCTCTTGAATTCCCCGCCACTGCAGACAAGCGAGGGGGCGGCGTCTGATCGTCGCTAGCTCAAGAAGCCTGGCCCGGACTGGATAATGTAAATGGAACTTCGTCTTTCGTCACACTAATAGTTTTACTGCTCGCATTGATTAGTATAGAGCCTTATGATAAACACGTTCAGTTTTTTACAAAAAATTAAAAACGGGACAAAATTGACATTTATATTAAAACGACGGGACGGTCGGGAAATATGGAAAAAACGGTACTGTCCCGTTTAAAACGGTACGTATGGCCGGCCTAGGCCTCTCTGGGGCACCTGCTTGTGGAGGCAGCAGGCTCTCCTGACTGGGGAGGGGGGGAGTAGCACAATTTGCCGTTACTCTGGTTGTGCTGCTGCCTGATGCAGGTGCATGAGCTTCATATGCCACTGTCTCTGCTTACGTCTGTGAATACCCCAACTGTACAGTTGGTTTGTTGGTTCTGATAAATGTCATAGTGTATTTTGGGCAAATAGCATTTATACGCTTTGTTATTGCTCATCATATGTGACATATTACATCCACTGTCTGTTGTGGATCTGCATGTCCACAGTCTTGCTGCATTTGCTCTGTATTTGAACTTCCTCTGGCATACAATTTGCATGTTCACCTCCTGAAAGATTTATTCTGGCATATTAAACTGTGGAAACTTCTTCCTAATAACAGTCATCTAGTAAACAGGTTATCTATAGCCCTTTTCAGTCATTCCTGAAAGGGCTTAAGTAAACACGTGATTGGGAAATGGGAATGCCATGTAGCCCTGCCCTGATGATGTAGGGCTGCCCAGATGTAAGCAAGTACAGTATGAATGTCTGGACAGAGGGGGCCTACACATGTACAGCTGTGTGTGCATTGGCCCCCTCCCTCCAGCCATTTGCGCTGTACACATGAATGCCTAGGGGGTGACATCACATGCACAGTGTCACAGGTGGGTCTATGTGGTGCAACCTTGCTCCCCAGTCATGTGGTTACTTAAGCCCTTTCAGGCATCCCTGAAAAGGGCTTATTTCTAACTAGTTATCTAGTCCTATATGTTTAAAAGTTAGTCACAAACATTTTGGTAGAATTTACTTCCAAGTAAATGTTCTTAGAATTCTGTCTTTTCTTAAAAAATTTGTTCTGATAAGAAAAAAGAGATAAGAAGTTGTGGGAAGGCACTGGAGAGCTACAAATTGAACATGGTGTCATCAGGATCCCCCATAAAATTCCATGAATGAGGCAGAGCGATTGCACAATAAAAGCCTTGTCTGGAAGCACATATTGCCGGGTTGGATGATCGTTGGATGATCAACAGGGGAAACAATGCAGCATCAGTTGTTTCCCTCACCCCCGCATGAGCCAGTCATGCAACCGGGATTACCCTAATTTCCTCCGCTGTGTTGCAGGTTGCCATGTCATCTGAACCCGACACGCAGCACATGCATAGTGCATTTTCACACGCCCTACAACCCATGGTTTTCAGTATGAGTAGTAGGATGGGTGAAAATGCACTATGCCCGCACCATGTGCCGCATTCATATGACATGGCAACCTGCAATGCGGTGTGTGTAATTGGGGCAATCCTGGTCATGCGACCAGAATGTGCTTGGGCAGGGGAAACAACCGATGTTGCGTTGTTTCCCCCGCTGATTATCTGAACAACCCCAGTGTCTGAATATGGAGACCATTATTTAGTCATCATTCTACCTTGAGAATGGAGGGAAGGGATGCAGTCAATAAACGATTAATGTCAGTATGCGTTTTCCTCTTGGTTACAGTAAGATGCGGATTGCACTACAAATTTAGTTTGCTGAACACTCTGCTGTTTACTTTCTGCCAGTGTTAGAGGGATATGTTCTCTTGAAATATACTAACAATGAAAAGAAAAACGTCTTATAAATCAGAAAGAATGGAAATGTGTTAAGTGGTGTCTGAACCTATCAAAAATAAATTGGTCTGCAGAGATGTGCTTCTGATATAAGATTGGAATAGCCTGGGAATCCTCTGCAGTGGTCTTATGACACAGTGTATTGTTCAAAAATAGTGGCCTGTACTGTGCAGTTCCGTTGAAAGTTTAAAATTACATTTGATTTTTACAAAGTAGGTAATTTTTTTAAAATAACAGTGATCAGTTCTTCAGATTAAAAGCTAATTTGCTTTACCAGCTTAAGTAAAAGTGGAGAGTCAGATTGTAAAATACAATGCTCTCACCCTTACTAACTTCATTCATATCCAAACAGAAATCGCAAAGACAACAAAAGATAGTACAGATGGGTGAGTTCTCTTGGGCTTGTCTCAGATTAACTTAGAAGAGATGTGAGTTCTTTCTCAAAATCCAGAGGAACTCAGATCATTTTTCCATGCCAATCCAAAGGTAGGGATAATGACCTGGCCTCAGAACCCCTTGCCACCACTTCCCCACTCTGCAAAACACTCTTCTTGTCCTTGGCAAGCAACAGTGATAACAGCAGCAATGGGAGGAAGAGGGTAGGAGGCTCTTCAAGGTGGACAAGAAATTGGGAGTGTAAAAACTCACCTCACACTTGAGGTTGGCTTTTATGAGCCAACAGTGTCATTCTGCAAACTCAAATAGTGCTAACAGATTTCTTCTGAATGTTTCCGTTATGCAAGTGGTTGCCCATTACGCTTGGCGCAAGCAGTTGCACAATGGCTGCACAAGAGTCATGCACAACATGTTGCACAACAGGTTACACAAGAGCATTTGCACTAAGGGAATGACAGTTGAATACTGCCCTATGAGCGCTTGAATTTTGTATCCATACTTGCCTCAGGAGAACTTTGGTGACAATTATAAAAGCTAGCTGTCAAAATAGTAATGATATTTACAAGCAAGTTAGGAAAAAGTAATCACAAGGGCAAGTAAAGTTAGACTTCTCTTTATTTTATTAAGAAAGAATGGGAAAAATTATGAGTATTATCTAAAATGAGTATGTATTATATAAAAATGCCTTTTTTACATTTTAAGTTGAATTCAAGACAATATGTGGAAATATTCCTGGCTTCACCTTTGACATCCATACAGGCAAAGCTGTTGGTAAGTTTTGAAAGCTGTTACTAGATTACTTAAAATTATACCTGTGTTTATTAGAGTCTGAGGAGCAAAACTGTTTTTCTTTTTCATTAAACCATTAATTAAACTTGGACTTCCATGTCTGATTATTGGTTTTACCTATTATGATGTTTCCTCAACAACAACGAATTCTATTTCAAATATGCAAATATCTGTTCAGATAATTACACATGCACATGCCACACTCCTCCATGTGACTGTCACTTCAGAATGCAAAACTGCTTCACTGCAAAACCCTTCTACATAAAAATGTCCATGTCTATGGAAAGCTAATATGACAGGTAAGAACCTTAGCATTTTCCCATATATGTGTAGTGCTTTGTGGGTTTTTCCTTTATGGGAAAAGCACTGAGAGAGCAATCCTATGGCCCCTAGACAGAATTTGGGGGACCATAGGATACTTCAGATTCCTGGATCTGAGGTCAGAGGCACTGCTCCAACCTCGGACCCAGGAGTCCGAGCTCTCTGCCCCCCCTTGCAGCTGGTGCAGAGAGAACTGCGCTGGCTGCCTCTCCAAGGTTGCCAGGGTGACCTTGGAGAGGACAGAAAGGGTGCGTGCTGGTGGGTGGGGAGGGGAGGGGACGAGGAAGTGGGGATATGAGCTATCCCCAGCCTTCCGCAGCCTCTTTCCCTTGCCCTCCCCAACACCTCAGCGAGATGGGCGAAGATGTCTGTCTTGCTAAAATACAGAGCAGGGGTAGCGCAGAGGCGAAGATTGTCCCCGCCACGCCTTCTGCTCTGCATTGTATGGCTGTAAACCTCTGAATTTGGAGGCTTACGGCCATTGCCATAGGATTGCAGCCTGAATGAATTAAAAGAATTGTCATAAATTAAATGAATGATCATATTCATTAAAATTATCTGTGGCATACTACAGTTTTATACTTTTATGCCTCAGCTCATTTATGCAAAATTTGCTACCATGTTAATTTCCATGCTTCACACATAGAAAAACTGTGAGAAAACTGAGGACTTGTTCGACTCCCAAGCTGCTGCGTTTGACTAATAAATGTTTATTTTCAGATATTGATGAATGCAAAGAGATTCCAGGGATTTGTGCAAATGGTGTTTGCATTAACCAGATAGGCAGCTTCCGCTGTGAATGCCCCACAGGATTCAGCTATAATGATCTGCTCTTGGTCTGTGAAGGTGATGTAAATTATATCATTTCTGGTTTATCCTCATTGGAAGAATCTTAGAACATGCCTTCAGAGCATGTCTGTGTTCCTACTTTGACGTGCATAACTGGGTGAATGGGGTGGCAAATTTACCCAGAAATTACACAAACATGTGCCCCCAAGACAGCTCCATGATCAAAGGAGGAAGCTGGGCTATACTGACTGTACGGGTCATATTTGTCCCACAATGATCTAGTATGGCTGTGCGGACCAGAAGACAATAAGGGCACAGGCTGAAGTATCTTACCCATATGTACTGTGGAATTGTTGGCACATCTTGTCCAATGACAAGAACCAAAATATAGCCACAATTACCTTTAACTGTCATAAAGGAATATATAAGAATTTTAGTGACTAATGAAAAGGTGTGGAAGAAGCTTGTCTTTGAAAAATAAACCTCCATGTCAGTGAATGCCTGTTCTTGTTTTTGCAGTGTCTGTCTTCAGTCATTCCATTAACTGTTAAACATGATTATTAGTTGTTCTTTCTTTCCTGAATATAAGCCTGTCTATGTATTGTCTGGTTTCACAGGATATTTATCTTGCTAACTAGATTTCCTGCCTAAGAAAAGGGGGCCAAGAACACTTCTAAGCATCAGTTTTGCGCCATATGTGCAAAATGCCACATTTCTGCTCTTTAAATCATCAGAATTTGTCAATCATGCTTTGCTGAAAAATGTTCTAGAGTACAGTTATAAGATATGAAGTGTGCTAGGCTTCCTCCTCTAATTTTTAGTCTTCCTGAGAATTGTTCTGTCAATCTGTTACTTTTGAGTTATCTTTTTAAAGAACATGTTTAGGGAAATCCCATCTTTCCCTCTCATTAAAAGATATTAAACAGATATGTCTTAAATAATATACTGGACTCTAGAGGGATCACTGGAAAGATATTGGGCATAAGTGCATTTAGATTTCATTCACTTCTTTGGAGTATTAAGGTCATGTTTAAATTCTCGCATTAAATTCAATGGGATTTAAAAGTGCTTTAACTTTAACTGGATCATGCTCATTGTCATTATACACCACAGAAAATATCTGAATTCTTCACAGAGATGAAGCACTTCTATACTGAGATTTGACCAGGGATTATTGTTGTTACAGATATTGATGAATGCAGCAATGGTGACAATCTCTGTCAACGAAATGCAGATTGTATTAACAGTCCTGGTAGTTACCGCTGTGAATGTGCTGCAGGTTTCAAACTTTCACCCAATGGTGCCTGCGTTGGTAAGAAATCATATCTCTCCACTATTTATGCAGAAGTTTTCTCTAAAGTATAGCACTTTTCCTACTTTGAATTTACATTTTGTTTTCTACCACATTTTTTAATTCATCAGCAAAGTCTGGTAGAGAAAACATTAATGTAACTGCCTTGATATTTCTATCATATCATACCAGTGTTTGACTTTAATAAGCATAGATAAAAAGAAAGCTTCTATAAATGCTACTTGTGGTGAAACTTTCTTCAGAAAAAAAAAAAATTAGTTCACTTTCAATAACCATTAACAGATTGTAAAACCTGAATTGTGAATAATAAGATGAATAATAACAAAAACACAAATCAATAATGTATACCATGTGTTTTATATTTTTGTTGTAGATCGCAATGAATGCCAGGAAATTCCTAATGTATGTAGTCATGGCACGTGTGTGGATAAAGAAGGAACTTACCACTGCATCTGTCAGAATGGTTTTAAGGCATCCCATGATCAAACTATGTGTATGGGTATGTGAATAAAGTGCCTTCCATATAAAAATGTAAATTGGAAGATCTAGAACTGAAGTTTGGGTGGGGATGGTTAGGACTGATACTGTTCCATAAATCTCAAGTAAATTTTAAGTTCCATATTCACAAATAAAAGTAGTGTTTAGGATTATTGTATTATGTCATGACAAGATAAACTGTGAGATATAAGAGGGAAAAAAAGATTAAGGGTGAAAACCTATGCATGTTTAGACAGACAAAAGTCCTATAACTCCCCGCATTCCCCAGCCAGCCATGTGCCCAAAGCCAGTGATTCCTGAGCTGATTCTAAAAATAATAATTCCTTTCTATTAATATTTTCTTTTGGTAGATGTTGATGAATGTGAAAGACATCCTTGTGGAAATGGAACTTGTAAAAACACAGTTGGATCATATAACTGCCTATGTTATCCAGGATTTGAGCTAACTCATAATAATGACTGTATGGGTAAGAGAATTGATAGAAACTATATGTTTTCATTTAGAAACAGGGATGAAGTGAGAAGTTCAAATAGAAATGTAGGAATTTCCCAATTATAACAAGCAAATCTATCTGAGATCTCTAGTCAGTTATGGTCAGAATCTTGAAAAAGTATGATACTCTAGCAATTTCAAATTATGTTTCTTTTTTATGTAGAATAATTTTTTGTTTCAGAACTATTTCTGTTTCACCTTTTTAATGGCCTATGTTTATATTTCTGTTCTGCCTACTTGTTGTCACTTAATGACCCCTGACCAAAAAATGGTATTTAACGTGAGAAGGAGTTGCTCCCATAGCTGCTTATGAGTCAAACACAGGAACACGGGCTTGCTTTCAGAATACTGAGGGCCAAACTACATGTGACACAGGATCTCCCAACATTTTTTTTTTTTGCTGTTCAAGTAGCTGTAGGAACGAACAGATCAGGACCTCAGCCTTGGAGAAGAGGGCATTTAAATCTGAGTCAAAAGTAATTTTGACAACTTTTCCTATCAAAACTGGGTGTTGGGTGATGGGCAAGGGCCGGGGGGCAAGCCATGTAAATTGGGGGGATTAGCAATTTAGCCTTATTTGCAAAAAGTGCTGTGGATCACCCATATACCCTAGTTTCACAGCGCTATTTTGTGTATAAGTCTATGGGCAAGCGCTGCTGATCGCCATATTTTTTAAATACATGGCGATCGAGACAGAGATGAACAGGCCCGGGTAAGTTGCAGGCTGCTTACCGAGCGCAGAGGGGGGGCTCGACTGCAGCCTGGAGGGCCAGCGAATGGGGGGGAGCTCGGCAGGTGCAGCTCGGGGGGGCGGGTGCCAGCAGTCGGACAGATTTGTGGACCGAAATGGGTCCCTGCTCCACCCTTAAGTGAGGGTAATCAGTAGTAATCTGGGGGGACAGAAGGCAGAGGTGAAGGCAAGGGGTCACCAGAGGCAGAGCAATCTTTGAATCCTCAGCAACCTATACCACAGAAAGGGGAAACTGAGGCATATGAACTTTAAGATCATAAGTGAAAAGCAGTGGGGGGAATCAACACAGCCTTGTAGAAGTGCTCCTTTGGGCTCATGTTCTCCTGTTCCAGCAACAACTCATGACATTAAGATGATCATGAGTACAAAATTGCGGGGGGGGGGGGGGGAATCCACACTGCCACACAAAATAACGACAATAACCCACTGCAATGTATTGGAAAGGAGTACTCGCAGGGCATGCTTGCAAATCTGAGTGTGTTGGGGTGGAATAATAATAATAACATCAACAACAACAACAATAATATCCTCAGAGCCACACAGAAACACAGTCTTTGGAACTCAGCAGAAAGTTCTGAGAGCATCCAAAATTTACTCCTTTGCATGTCCACCACAAAGCATCTCCCAAACCACTTATCTGCATGTCAATTCAGATATAACAGTGAGAAGGACCACAGTTCAAAAATTCAGTTTATGCATGTCTACTTAGAAGTGACTGGATTATTCAGGAGTAACATGGGCAGCAAGTTCTGAGAGCATCCAAATCCACCCCTTTGCCTATAACAATGATGATGATGATGATGATGATGATGATCCATACAGCCACACAAAAACACTCCTTTGTTTCTGTTCCAGCAACATCCCACATTGCACAGAAAAGTAAACTTAATCAAATTGCTTTAAGTTCATGAGTGCAAAATGGGATGGGGTTATCTACTCATTCCAGGCAGAAATTCACTAATTCCACACTCACTCCAGGCAGAAATCCACTCACCCCATATTCACTTCAGGCAGAAAAGCCACACTCGTCCCCCACCCTTTCTCTCTCTCACACACACACCCCAAAACTACCCAGAGTTCACTGATAAGCCTCCCCCATAGCTCCACCCAGCTGGTTTCCAACCACCCAACCCTTCCCTGCTTACCAGGCATGCAGAAGCAGCATTTTGCCTTCCTAAGTCTGTAAAGCCCCAGACTTTAGCCATCATCCATCTTGTAATGTGACCAACCAATCCAAGACTGAAAGGGTGGACCTCTTCTGCTCCATGCAGGTGTGCTACATCAATAGGAAGCTGATAGGCTATGGGCATCAAGCGTTGGCACCCATCCTTAGTGTATGAATCCGGATCCTGTGCAAGGGCAGGAGAGCTGTATCTTGTACATATTTGGCAGTGAGGAAGAGTGTTCCTCCTGGATGTCCTGCCTCACTAATTGGTCTCTGTCAATTAATGGGACATATGCTGAACATGTGCACCCAGCGCACATGCTTAATATTAGCCTAGCAAAAGCCATAGAGTGTTGGAAAAGAAGGGGACCAGCCTAACCAGGCAAGTGCAGTAGGTACACTACGCTTGCTAGTAGTTAATAAGAACAAACAAGGTATTCATTAAGGAAAGGCAGTTGCTGCACAGGGGGGTTGTTGCCACTGTGGTGGGGAAGAGTGGTCGCCACTGCCACCACCTGCACTATAGCACTGCCTCTGGTGCTAATAGCATCTTTGGGAATGAGGTTTACCATTGGGCAAATGGTAGAAAAGGATTAAATGCCTGCTCCCACAATGCTCCTGTTAACAGCTTCACACAGTGCATAGTTAAATTATGGAATCTGATACCACGAGATGTAGTGATGGCCACCAATTTGGGTGATTTTAAAAGGAGGTTAGACAGATTCGTGGAGGAGAAGGCTATGAATGGCTACTAGTCCTGATGGCTATGTGCTACTTCCAGAACCTCCAGAGGCACTATGCCTATTTACACCAGCTGCTAGGGAACATGGGTGTGAGGATGCTGTTGCATGTCCTGCTTGTGGGTTCCCAGTCTACAGCTGGTTGGCCACCATTTGAACAAAATGCTGGACTAGATGGTCTAATCCAGCATGGCTCTTCTTATGTTCTTAATACAAATTTCCCTTTTCCCAGTGTCTGCTTTTAAAGCTAAAAAAAGAGATATGATTACAAAGCTCTTCCATTGTGTAGTTTGTCCCTCAACATACCCGTACCTGACTTTAAAGTAGATATGTGCAAGGTCTCCCAACATTTGATTTTTTTCAGTAAGTAATTTCATGGGTGCTTTTTCATGAGTGAAAAGAACTATATCAGAGTTGCCCCAAGGCTTCGTCATTGGTGTGACTCTGCTAAGCTAATTCAGTGCCATTTGTGGTACATAACAATTCCAAAGATATGGAACAGTTCAAACATAGTAATGTCAACCTTTCACTGAAGAACAGGTGTAAAAATTCAGATACAAATTCTTCCAAACTTTCTGTAATGTTTCCTTTGTCCCTGAAATCACTAACCTGTAAAGATTTGCCTAGTAATATGGAGCATTCTTTGAACAACACATATGCCTTAAAGTGCTGGAGAGATGCTTTTCCATTTATAAGGACCTCTTCCTTTACTGGCTATGATTTGTCTTTTCCATGAAACTATCCATTGAATGTGTTTATAACATACTATGACAACTGCGTCTGCATATACATTCCGTTTTGTTGACCTCATGGGAAATGCTTAACTTTTTCTTGCTTATTTATAGATATCGATGAGTGCAGTTCCTTCTTTGGGCAGGTGTGCAGAAATGGGAGGTGTTTTAATGAAATTGGTTCTTTCAAATGTTTATGTAACGAAGGTTATGAACTTACTCCAGATGGCAAGAACTGTATTGGTATGTATGAAAGCAATTATCAAGTGTAAATGTGCCTTGACTAGGACTACAATAATATGCGAACTCAAACCCATTGTACATGGCGGAACTTACTTTTGCATAAATATGCATAGAATTGTGCTAGTTTTGAGCCAACATCTGTAGAATTGCATGATCATATATGTGCATACTTAGAAATAAGCTACACTGAAATCAAAAGAACTTATTTCAACATAATTTGTTTAGAAGGAGCTATCAGAAGGAATACAATATTTTTAATTCTGTTCATAAAGTACTGGTAATGGTCCATGGGGTCACGAAGAGTCGGACACGACTTAATGACTGAACAACAACAACAACAACAATGAAATGTTTATATAAAAGAAAAGTGATGGCAAATATGTGATAGGTCTAGTATAGTGACTTTCATTTGCAAAAAATAAGAAGTTAAAGAAGCCCAGCAAAGTGTTTCTCAAGGCTGTCGTATAGATGTAAACTGCAGCTTAAGTGCAACCTTGTACTTGAGAAACAAGACAGAACCAGCTGTCTCTCTCCCTTTTCCCATGAAAATCCTATTCTTTCTCCTTTCACTTTTGGTTGATGCAGGTTTGCACACCTCCTCACACACTTCTTCTCATACACCAAAATTTTCTCCTCCCCACACCCTCCCAAAATCTGCTCTGCCCCACCCCAATGGGTGGAGAATGCAGGGGGAAAGGGAATCGTCCACATTCCATTGATTGAACTCATTCTGTCAGCAGGATGAACAAACTGAATTCTACCTAATGGCTCCTATACGCTAAAATGATCATTAGCATTCCAGTTAAGGGGGTAGATTAGTACCATGCCCCATCTACAGAGGCTAGGATCAGGTCTTAACTTGAGGAACTTTATGTTTTATCTTTTGAGCTGCTTCCTAGGTTCACAAAGGATGTTGTTTTGTTGAAGAAAACAATGCTGACAACCAGTATTAATGAAATACAGATAGGGAGGAATCCTACGTCCCCTAGACAGCATCTGGGGGATACAGGATTTTTCAGTTTCTGCGCTCCGAGGTCAGAACCAGAGCTCCAACCTTGGAGCCCAGAAACTATGCTCCTCACCCCTCCCCATCAGAGTCGACACGGTTCTCTCCATGCTGGAAATGGAGTGCAGAGACACAGTGAAAAGGGGACAGTCCTGCGGGTGGGGAGGGGAGGAGACTATGGCAACTGCTTTACACAACTTCCTATGCACTTCGCAGCCTCTCTACTCCCACTCTGAAGTTTCCTGGCTAGACAGGTGAAATCGCCTGTCTAGCCAGAAATGCAGGGCGGCGGGAGCACAGAGGCGAGAATCATCTCTGTGCTCTGGCCACCCTACATTGGATATTCGTTATCCTCCAAGTTCAGGTGCTGACAACTATCTCCATAGGATTGTGCCCTTATTTACAGATACACTCAGGGCTATTTAACACAACACAGCACAGAGTGTGGGAAGTTGGATCAAAGATCATTGTTCCAGGTTCTTCTCTACAATACTTGCATATTGTGTCTGTATATATTCATTCTGGAGTCTCTAAATTATTTCCTCTCTTTCCTCTCATTCTGTTGAGATATTAATGAGTGTGTGGTGCTTCCTGGCTCATGTTTTCCTGGTACATGTCAAAACTTGGAAGGATCATTCAGATGCATCTGCCCACCAGGGTATGAAGTGAAAAGCGAAAGCTGCATTGGTAAGCTTGCAGTTTATCATACAGTAAAGCACAGTGTCATAGTTGTGATGGAAATGACATTTAAGTATTGTGTTACTTATTTACAAATGTAGTGACTTTTAGATAAGGTATTATTGTGTTGTGATGACAGAAACAAAAACAAAGCCTTGGAATTTTTCATTAATGCAAACTGGAAGTGTGTGTGTGTGTGTGTGTGTGACAGAGAGAGAAAGAGATTTACTGAATCTGTATTCATTGTAACATCCACAACTACTCTATTGCCAATATGTGAAAAAGTATAGCAAAATTCATACAGTGTCTGAAAATATTATCATTTTTGGCAAAGACCCAAGTTACTCCAAAGTATATAGTAGTAAAGAATTGTAATGTTTAAAAATAATAAAAAGCTCTTCCCAGGTTACAGGAAGTTTTTCATATTACTTTATGTTTTTAGCCTTAAACGTTATATAAGTCTATGTGCAACTAACTTCTGAACCAAACACACAGCTACAGTGCAAATGATATATTTGTGTAGCATTTTAATATTGTTTATTTCAGCATCCCAGGGATGCCTTCCACGTACTTTAGGAACTTAATATACATTTTCTTCTTAGATTCTAGGGGATTTTCTACACAAGGCATTTATCATGCGCTCGTCATTCCCTACTCACAGTTGTTTACATGTTCTTTAGATGACCATGTGACCTTCCAGTTTCATTTCTGTGTCTAACCAGCCCTTTGGGGGCATTTCTTTAGAGCAGGGAAAATGCTGCATTTAATTGTGAAAGGTGATTTCCTCTTGTGTATTTCTGCTGTTCCGCTATACCACAGTGCCACCTAGAGGTTATGCAGTGGAAAAGCAGGAAAGGAAACACCATTTAGTGCTGAGATCTCTTACAGCTGTATTAAATTAGAAACCAGATCAGTGAAAATTGCATTAGGTTTCATGAAAATAAGGAGGAAAGATATAGAAACCAAAACAACCAAATCCTAAATATGTTCAAATCAACCATACAGGAAGTAAATCCTTATGCCTTTGCTGTGCCAAATGCCACCAATATTAGTGGGATGCTTGCCCAGATAAGGATTGAAGGAATCTCTATGTGTGCTTTCAGTGGTCTATGTGAATTTTATCTACATAAATCAAGGAACAAAATCGTGCTCAAAGATGCTGGACTTTTCTGTTGAGCAATATACTTTAAAAGATTAGTTTTTCCTATTCCTTTCCTACACTTAGTGCATATTTGTTTTCTTGCCAGCTGTTAGATTTTTTTTGGGCAGCAATTCTCAGCAATATTAACAGTTTTGCTTGAGATTAATCCAAGTCACCTTCTATTGAAAATCATTCAGAATAGTGAAAAATTGGGTTCCAGTGAATATCACTATACAGCAAGCTCAAAAGGCTGCTATACAGAGGGGTAAAACATACTTAGCAACTTGCTCGTGCATTCAGCGTAACTGGTATGGTTACGTACTGAACTTAGAAGCCTCACACAGAATCAATTTACTATGAGGAGGACCAGAGAAATATCTGGTCCAGTTTTTTGGAACAGGGCTATTGACATGTACAAATCTAGCATAGTTATATGTAATAAAACTAGCAAATAACAAAATCTACTACATGCCATCTTGCATTCCACCTTCCATCTATCAGCGTAATAAGGTTTTAAATATTCAACAGGTTAAAAATTCACACTAAGCTTGTTTCTGAAGACCTCCTCTGACCAGAATGAATAAGTTATCAAGGTGGCTTGGACAGACTGTAAATACCTTTCTGCAATTGTTATGTACCATAATGTCTTCAGTGTTGCAGAAATGCCAAATTTATCCAGCTTTTAAACTTTATTTTATTGTCAGACGATGTTGATTAGAAGATAATGTGTAGCAGACTTCAGACTTAGGGAGGGAGAATTACTGATGTCTAAGGATTTTAAAAGGGAAATGGATGACTAATTAGATAAAATAGCAAGTTCTCTCTTGCTCTCACTCTCTCTCCCACTCTCCTCCCTCCCTCTCTATATATTGGACATTGTAGTGAATTCTGTTAGTCTTAATTATATTTTGAACTGTGCATTCCCTTTTATTACTGTATTGTTGAATGTTCAGTGATGGCCTTTGGCTGAGCAATAAACATTGATGGCAGTATCCAACAGGGTTGTTGCTGTTCCACTGGGACCAACCAGTAGCGCAACAGGGAATTAGCAGTCCTAAAGTAACCTCGGAAATGAGCAGAAACACTTGTTTCTGGATCAGGGCAGGTTAGCAGAGCTCCTTTCCACTCATTTCAGTTTTCTTTTAGAACGCTAACTCCTTGTTGTGTTAGTGGTGGGTCCAGCTGGTGTGCGAACTCTATATAATACTGCCCTATGATTAAGACTGAAAAGAATACAAGTGCAGAGTTCTCTGATTTAAAATGTTTTGGAAGCCCGTATAGTGCAGTGACAGGATCATTTGTATGTGAAGTCAATTATCAGAAGAAAAGGAGACAACAAAGAAAAAAGCGATTACTATTACAGATCCAAGAATACATAAAACAACATGCCATAGGAAAGTTTTTCAAAAAGTACAGACCAGCTGAGAGTGATGGATATCTGCGAAGATTAACAAAGTTTATGTTTTATGAAGTGATATCTCAAGAGCAGACATATGAGATCAATTATTAGCCAGTAGAGTGAAAGAGAAGAGGAAGAATAGCACTATTTTCCTACGTAAAAATGAAGAGAAAAATGAGAGGAAATTAGTTATTAAACCCTCTTTCCTGTGGCAATGAGCTGGCAATGAGCTGTTTTATGCTGCACTCTGTGGTTTTAATTTTTGTGAACTGCCCAGAGAGCTTTGGCTATTGGGTGGTATATAAATTAAACAAACAAACAAACAAACAAACGGCAATGAACAGGGCTATTTGGGGGCAATTGAGAGGATATTCGTAGGTAATCTTGCTGCCAGCCTCGAGAGGAAACAATGAAAGGGGCAAAATGTGCAAGCCAAAACCTTTTCTTTAACAGTGGAAGAAACCTTTGTTGAATGGGACTTATACAAAATTACAAAAGGATATTGGCCATGATTCTGCTCCATTTTCATTTTTCTTCAGTTGATTACCAAAAGCGACCTCAGAGGGATGGTAAAGGGAGTGTTCCTATGGGCGAGGAGGGGAGGGGACTGGGGAGGCCGGCTTATGAGAAACTGCCGGCCTCCCCAGCCTCCTTCCCTACCCCTCCCCAATGCCTCAGCTAGACATGCAAAAAAGCCTGTCAAGCTGAAATGCAGAGTGAGATGAGCAAGGAGCACAGGTCGCCTCTACTGCTCCTCCCGCTCTGCATTGGAGGGCCATCAGCCTCCTAGTTCGGAGGCTGATGGCCATCCCCACAGGATTGTGCCCTACAATATTTTTTTTTCTTGGTTCTGTAAATGCAAAGTAAGCACTAACTAAAACTGTGTGGGAAGCAAAAAGATGATAGTCCTTGAAACAAAAGAGCTAATAAGGGGTAGACATTATATTAGACATTATAACAATTATAAAGCAATTGTTGTTTTAAAGCATCTTTAAAAATATTGTGTCAAACTAATGCACAATATTTCATCAGCTCTCCATAAAAATGGGATATCATTTTGGACAATAATTCATGTTTTATTCACATTTTCAGATATTGATGAATGCAGTGAAGATCCCAACATCTGTCTCTTTGGATCCTGTACTAATACTCTAGGAGGATTCCAGTGCATCTGCCCGACAGGCTTTGTGATATCTGACAATGGCAGGAGATGTTTTGGTAAGCACAATGGCTGTAACAGTCCACAATAGTCAACCCAAATATACAAAATAGGAGCTATTCAGTAAACAATGATTTGGCTAAGTTTGAGCCCCTCATATTTATGCATTTAAAACATTTTTACACACACACACCATTCTGCCCACAGGATCATACAGGTCATAGAGTTCTGCTCAGCATAATCCAATTGATTTTTTGGCAAGTGCTTCAGTATATTGTAGCACTAAGCCCTTTTGAGGCAGCACAATCTTTTTAATGCTGTGCCAAATATTTGCGTATAAGCATTTTCACTATATAAGTAGTACTTTGTGGTGTCTGATATGTTCCCTAACTCCCTTTGCTAACTTTTGTTTGCTGTTCTCCATAGCCCTGATCTGTTAATGCTTTGGTACCATTTAAAATTTTTTGAAAAACACTTTTCATGACGAGCTGGGAATGACTTAGTAGGGTCATGACATGGTAGTACTATACTGCCAGTCAGTTTTGCCTATGTGACAATGCAAAACTAAGGGTAGGAAGCATTTTCTTCATTCTTAGTGTGTGGGCACTAACTTACGTAGCATTGATTTCAATGGGTCTACTGTAAGTATAACTAAGGCCCCATCTACATGAGCCATTTGCCCCTGTGCTGCTTCGAAGGGAAGATCTTTGCGACACATGAAACAGTCACTGTTTTGCAGCCCAATCGTGGTTTTCACGGAGAAACCTGGATTTTCTCAGAGTCCATTTGCTGTGATTTTTTTCTAGGGATGTATGAATCCCCCTCACCTTTCTTTCGCTGGGGGTTGGCCGGGGGGGGGGGGACGTGATCCGTTCCTCCCCCTGGAATCCTCTACGGGGGGGAGGCGATCCGCTCCTCCCCCCTGGAATCCTGCCTGGCCAGCTCCACTCCACGGTGAGTCCGCGGAGCCACCAGCCGGGCCATTCTGCAGCAGGGCCTCTGTCCGCTGCCAGGCTGCTGCGGACGCAAATGGTGTCCTGCGTAGGGGACACTTTTTTGTTACTGCTTTAGCCATAAATATTTACGTAGCCTATCACAGCTAAAGCAGCGACGGAAATGGTATCCCCTACGCCATTTGTGTCCCCACTTTATTTACGTAGCATATGGATGCTATTCGCGGCCGCACGGCGGAGCAGCAGGCCACAGTGGCCGGATCCGGACCCGCCACAGGCAGGTAGGATCTGGTCCGTGGGGACTTCGTGGGGGGGAGGGAGCAGTCCATTCCACCACTGGAATCCGTGGCAGAATTCTCCACCATCCTTATTTTTTTCACTTGCTTCGGGTTCACTGCGGAGGGTTGAGCTGTCTATCCCTTCCTTGGATTGACATTTCACTATGTGATGCCTTTTTGGCCCTCCCCATTCCTCCTTCGCAGCTCTGCAGTTACAGACGCATGAAGAAATGGGCTGGTTGAAGCCGTGCTGATTGGTGGAAGGGAACATAGTGAGTGGTGAGGGTGGGGGGAGAGCAGAGGGGTAAACATGTCTACTAGGAAATAACTAATTGCCTTCAGTTCCACATCGCTGCCCCTCTCACTTTAAGTATCGAGCTTGAGAATGGAGACGTGCAGCTACAAAGGAACACAGCTGAGAAATGGTGGATGCCTGTGGATTCGAAGCTGCGAAGTTGAGAAAGGGTGTGTGCCAGGGCAGATGATTTTCAAAAACATGTACTCAGGAGCACTTCATTCTCTCAGCACCAGCTCAGTCTCTGGAAGCAGTAGCTGCCTGCTTGCCTGCCCACCTTAGAAATGAATATGCGGGGTTCATTATGAACATCTACTCGCAAGCAAGTCCTATGTGCTAGTCGCTCATGCTCCTCCCCAGCTCTGCGCTCTCTGCTCTCAGTGCCAGCTCAATCTCTGGAGGCAGCAGCTGCCTGCTTGCCTGCCCACCTCAGATATGAACGTCTACTCATAAGCAAGTCATGCTTCATTGAACTTGTTCCTGAGGACAGCCAAGCAACTTGGGAAGTCTGCATTAACCCTCCCATCTACCGCCCCAGTTGTTAATTCTCAGTGCTAATACCGCACAGCTCCTATGGAGCGAACAATGAAATTGGTGCCATATAGATGCGGCCTATGTCTGAATCCAACCCATGGAAAGGGCATAGTGAATGAATATCACATCCTGCTGGTATGGGTACAGGCAAGAATTCCCCCATGTGAGAAGCCCAAACTAACAGATTCCTTTCATTTCAATTAGTCAACCCAACTACCAAAACATCTGAAGTAATTCTGTGGCATTTGGTTTCTCTCCTAGATACCCGACAGAGCTTCTGTTTCATGAACTTTGAAAATGGCAAGTGCTCTGTACCAAAGGCGTTTAATACCACCAAGGCAAAATGCTGCTGCAGTAAGATGCCAGGAGAAGGTTGGGGTGATCCATGCGAGCTGTGCCCTAAAGAAGAAGAAGGTAGAGAACAGCACATAATGTTTTTCAAGAGGAGGCAGAAAAAAGAAAAATGTAACTGACATAGAGAGCCTCCAGTTATTAAACCACATCCTTAAGAGAATTCCCAATAATTCAGTGGGACTACTCCTAAGTAAGTGGTTTCAGGAGTTGTATCTTTAGTCGATGGAGTTGATCTGCAGAAGAATAAATTAATCTATTGGATCCCATTCACTGAGTCATCATAGGAAACTGGAGCTGGCTAGTGGGTTGGAGCCTAGAAACAGTAAAGCAATTAGTGGCTTTGGGTTTTTTGGTTGTTCTATTGGCTTATATTAAAAGCTGAATACTGATTACAGCAACAGTTGCTGAATCCATTGTAGAATTTATTATTCAGAGTTCTGATTTTTTTTGCAAGAAAAATAAGAAAAGTCTCTCTTTTAGTAGATCTTTTTAAAACTATATATATGTTTTTGTTAATTTACTGTCATCAGCACTTTGTTCTCTTTCTGGTATTGTTGTTCCAAAAATGTTCTTGCACAGTTGCTTTCCAGGATTTGTGTCCATTTGGCCATGGGACTATACCTGGGATTGATGATACACGTGAAGGTACATCTTTACTTTTATACTACCCCAAAACATGTTTTAGTCCTTGATTCAAATAATAATTTACATTATTTCATGGCTTTTCTTGTAAAGCATTGTTGATTTTTCAAATGTAACTAATATTTTTGACTAGGTAGAGATCACACAAGGCTTATCCCAGAAAAAGCTTCATTTCCCCCTGCCCTCCCTCCACCCTAAATAGAGAGTTGCTACAAGGCACTAGAGAGCAGATGCGACCATCTAAAGATGGAGAGAGAAGGAACCTGGCAAATCTCTGCTGGGAGAGTATTCCATAATCTTGGCACTTCCACTGTGAAGGAATTCCTAATCAGAGTGGCAAGCAAATGTTTTTTAATATTAAAGGTTTAACATTATTATTTGTTCTGTTTTTGGCATGAGAAAAAATGTTTCCTTTTTCATTCATTAATTATTTTGGGAGCAGGGAGAAAAGCTCT
This sequence comes from Heloderma suspectum, assembly GCF_057233095.1. Classification (NCBI taxonomy): domain Eukaryota; kingdom Metazoa; phylum Chordata; class Lepidosauria; order Squamata; family Helodermatidae; genus Heloderma; species Heloderma suspectum. The sequence continues at coordinate 83,571,170 of NC_139459.1, read as the reverse complement.
ACTATTCTACTATTGTTCATTAAAATGTATCCCTGTTACACTAAAGGAATCCTAAGGTGGATAATAGAACAGTATAAAAGATTTGACATTGCTTTCTCCTTTTTAGATGTCAATGAATGTCTTGAAAGCCCAGGCATTTGTTCCAATGGTCACTGTATAAACACAGATGGATCATTCCGTTGTGAATGTCCCTTGGGATACAACCTAGACTACACTGGAGTGCATTGTGTAGGTGCGTGCTGATTCTGTACTATATGGAAAATTTATATATTGCATATGTTGGAATACTTAAAGTTCATGAACTTGGCTTGCATCCCAGTTTTCAAAAGTTTGTTTTGCCTGTTATATCCTAGATACCGATGAATGTTCAATTGGTAATCCATGTGGAAATGGTACATGTTCCAATGTTATTGGTAGCTTTGAATGTAATTGCCTCGATGGGTTTGAACCTGGGCCAATGATGAATTGTGAAGGTAAATTATAATTTACTTTATCTTCTGACTAAGTTTCAGCTGCTAGCTTGTTCTGAGATCTTATTTGGGTATTCCTCTAAACTCCCACAAAGGACCAAAAAGGAAAGGCAAGTTTGTTTGTTTTGTTTTTATAGGATGCCTGCCTTCTAGATGTCTGGATAACACAGCTTTTTCAGTGTTTGCGCAGGGTGGCGGGGGGAATCATTACTCCATTTTAAAGCAAGTAGCTTCTGCTCTCTTTGCAGAATCTGACAGAACAGGATATACTGAGGTGAATTAGGAATGTGTGAAACCTGTACCTTTATTTTATTGGACTCTCAGATATCATTGCTTTTCTGAGCAACTTCTGTGCATCCAGGATTCTTATCATCCCCACTTCACCTCTGCTAACTGAAGTGCGCTACTGCAGTGGGCTAGCTCATGCACATTGATTCTACCACAAGTGATGCATTCTCAGAGAGAGGTTCCCATTATGCGAAATTCCTTCCTCAAAGAAATCTGCCATTCTTTTAGAATGGCAGTTAAAACTTTTAAATTTTTTTTAGCCAGGCTTTAAATGTTTTTTTATCAAGCTGTAAGTGGCTCTGTATTAAAATTACAAAGATTCTTGTGGCACTTTAAAGACTAAGGGTGCAATCCTATGGCCGCTAGTCAGTGGCTAGATGGCCATAGGATAGGCTGGTTCCTCAGAGCCTTCACCCCCTCCCGTAGGCAGCGCAGAACAGCCCCATGCTGCATTTGGAAGAGGAGCATGGAGCGGCAAAAACGGGGTGTTCCTGGGGGCATACCGGGGCGGGGAAGTTGGAAATCCGGTATGAGACATCCAACGTGTCGTCCGGCCGCCACTTCCCACCCTCTGAAATTGGCCGTCTAGCTGCAAATGCAGGGCAGCTGAAGCATGGAGGGGATGATCCCCTCCGTGCTTCTCCTGTCCTGCATTGGATAGGTGGTCTCCTCCGAGTTTGGAGGTGGCCACCTATTCCAGTAGGATTGCTCCCTAAGACATTTATTGTGGAATAAGCTTTCATGACAATGATAATTACCTTGTTTACAGTAGCCATTCACAAAACAGTTATTGGGTGATAACACAGACATATTTGTATTGGTGAGCTGATTAACACATGTAGTGTGGTTTTCAAAAAGTCTTTTGTCATGCCACAGGACATAGAGCTGAGCCACTTGATGAACTGTAGCTCAGATGTTTCACACTGAAATCTGTCTTTGAGGTTCTTTAGTTCAAGAATGGCTATCTTAAAGTCAGTAACAGAGTGTCCTTCAAGGTTGAAGTGTTCCCCCATGTGTTTTCCTAAATATTGCTATTTCTGATATCAGATTTGTATCCATTTATTTCTTTTGCATAGAGACTGGCCTGCTTGTCCTATTTAGAATGCATTAGGGCATTGTTGTCATAAGATGGAATTTATCACATTGGAAGATTTTCATTCTTGTCATTTCATTTATTATATTTCTCTACCGCCCCATAGCCGAAGCTCTCTGGGCGGTTCACAAAGATGAGGATGTATATGAACCATTGATATTGTGGTTGGCATTAGTAAGTCATATAACAGTGTTGCTAGAATATGTTGTATAATCATGTTGTAGGTCCTGTAATAGTGCCCTATAATAGTATTGTTGGCGCAGAGTAGACATGGAGACAGAGTTGACATCTGGGTCTGCCACAGGGTTTGGTTCCTGTGCCCATATCTCTGTTTCGTCATCTGCTGTTGCTGATGAGTTGCGGTTTTAGGTAAACAAGTCTTGCTGTTTTAGGTAAACAAGTCTTGACACCCAAGGCCTGTGAAATAGAAATGTAATTGTCCAGGATGTGCTGTAAATCACTGATAATGCATCTGACTGGCTTTAGTTGGAATCTGTAAGTGACAAGTGGTGTTCTGTTGTTTTTTCTTCTGTGTCTATCCTATAGTAGATTGTTTCTGGGTATAAGTTGTTGATCTGTTTTGTTTTTGTTTTGTTGGGTGGGTATCATACTTTGAGGAATGCCTGATTTAAATCCTTAAGTTGTGAGGTTCTGAACGAGTCTGAACAGATAGTGAATAGTTGTATCGTAGGGCTTGGCTGTAGACAATGGATCTTGTGGTGTGTTCTGGTGGAAGCTAGAAGCATGTAAGTATGTGCAGTGGTCAGTAGATTTCCAATATAAGGTGGTGTTTATGTCAGTGTTGTAGTTACGCAGTCATGTCCAGAAAGTGAACCTGTTGTGTGAATTGGTCTAGACTTAGATTGATGGTGGGGTGAAAGTTATTGAAGTCCTGGTGGATTTTCATCAGGACAAAGAAATGTCATTAATGAATCTCAGGTAGAGAATAGGCTTTCAGGGACAAGAGCTGAGAAAGCATTGTTCTAAGTCTGCTAAGAAGATGTTGGCTTAATATGGGGCCATGCAAGTACTCATGGCAATGCCATTGATCTGAAGATATATATTTTTCCAAAGCTGAAGTAATTGTGGGTAAGTACAAAGTGGCAGAGTTAGTGACTACATATGCTGTAGCACCATCAGTGATAATATTCCAGATGATTGTAGTCCATCTTAATGGATGATATTAGTGTAAAGGACCTCAATATCTGTGGTAGCTAGGATGGTGTTTTCTGGGATATTGTCAATAGGTTATAGTTGCCTCAGGAAGTTAGTAATATCTTATATGTAACTTGGCATCTTGGTGACTGAGGTCTGAAAATGGAGTCCATATAACCAACGGTGATAGTACCAATGCCCAAAACAATGGGGCACCCAGGTTGTTGTATTTTGTGTAGCAGATAGATAGTTGAGAATCCTGAGCTGTGTCCCTGCAAGATTTGTTTCTGCATATTTGTTGGAAATTCTTTCAGAACTTTGTGTTTTTTTCTGGTATCCCTCACTGGGATGTGAGGATAGGGGCTTGTAAAATCAAAACCATTGGTGCCCATTGGTGTCATGTGTACCAGTAGTTACATATGATAAGTATGATAATGGTATGATGACGGTATAACTGCTATGTGTAGACTCAGCCTTCCTTGAGTCATAGTAGAAAAACTCCTTTAAGTCACCACAGAACTGTATAATATGTGGGGATTTGGTGAAGTGGAAGACCTGCCTGGCTCAGTGTATGTCTGGATAAATTCACAATATTGATAAGCGAATTCAGGGTGTTCTCGTTGTGGCAAATGGAGTGATGCAGTACTTTAGATAGTTTTGCTTGTCTCATTTGCTTTAGAGAAGCATGTTGTTTATAACAGGTTTCTTGTCTTGTTTTGGAGAATTTCTGCCAGTTGCTGAATTGTGTAGAAGATTAGTGCTTTACATGGGCTTCGAGGACTGAAATTTCTTGATCTTTTTCTGTTTGCTATGGAGGATGCTGATTAGATGGTTCAGTAGTTTTTGGGAGAGAGTGTAGCACAGTGATTCAGCACAGTCCATGTGGAAGGTAAATTTTAACAGATTTTTCACTTCAGTTCCTTAGGAATGATGTACTGCTGTTTGCATTTGGTTAGAAAGACAATATATGTCTGTATTTGGGTGAGTTTCTTTGTGAGACTGGTAGATTTCCAGTCCATTCAGCTAAATCTGGTTCTTTCCACTGTAACAGTTCCAAGAATGGGTAGTGTGTTAGTCTCTTGCAGAAATAGCTACAGAGCCTTGTGGCACCTTAAAGATTGTATTTCAATTCCCCCTGATTGTTTACAATTCCTTACTGAACAATGAGAGAGAGAGAGAGAGAGCACGAACATGTGCGCGCGCACACACACACACACACACACACGGAACTCAGGATAATATTTCATGTATCTGCTGAAATGGGCTGTAGTCCATGAAAACTTATGCCATAATAAATGTGTTGGTCTTTAAGGTGTCACAAGACTCTTTCTTGTTTTGGATCGAACAAACTAAAATAGGAATTTATTTGAGATATATTAAAATAGTGGAAAATGATATGTAAAAGGAAATTATAATATCAAAGATAATAATCTGTGCCTGATTAACAGAGATTTTAAAATGCACTAAAGGAACACTTATGAAGGAAACTGAGAGGCTCTACTTTGAACATTTTTGTTGTTGTGTTCATGGTTGAAAGAGGACTATGGGATGTATCCAACCCTGAGCATCTGCCAACAGACAGAAAGCATTGGTGAAATGGTTTTCCCCTCCCCGTGCAGCCCCCTGTGCCCCCCAGTTCTGCTCTGGAGAGCTGGGAGACCCTTTGGAGGAGATTTGGAAGGTGTGCGGGGGTCTGCAGTGGGGAGGAGAGCAAATAGAAGTCCACTTGCATGATGTTGGAGTTAAGTCTAGGTCTTAGAGGAAGTGTGTCCTCCGAAGCTAATTCTTCCCCTGCCTCCTCCTCGTCTGTGGTCCTTTAATCTGTGAATTTATACTGTGTTTTTTCTGTTTTTTCTTGTTGTTCAGATATAAATGAATGTGCACAGAACCCTTTGCTATGTGCTTTTCGCTGCATAAACACCTATGGTTTCTATGAATGCACCTGTCCAGTGGGTTATGAATTAAGAGAAGACCAAAAAATGTGTAAAGGTATGGATCTTTTAAATTTTTTTGTAGAAGTGTTGATACAAATCACAAAAATTATCAAAAATGTATCACCTTTATCCAGCATTTACCCAGCACTGTTTCTACAACATCAAACATCTTTAGTAAATTCTTGTTGATTCACTTGTAGAAGAAAAGGTATCTTAAAAATACAGTACCTTCTGCAAAAGGTAGGGCAGACTATAAAGGAAGTGTTTGTGTCTGTAGAGCACATAGTTGTGATAAAACAAGAGACAGCTCTAGTTTTGTTAATCCCAAAAATTATTACAGTTGCTTGGACTTAACAGTTTAATTGCCATGTTATATATGCCATTAAATCATCTATAATTCATTTTCCTTAACAAAACGTTAGAAGAGTAACGTTGCAATCTTACCCACTTGCTTGGGAGTAAATCCATTGAATTCATTGTGGCTTACTTTTGAGTAAATATGTATAGTATTGCACTGATACCGGGGGTGTGTGTGTGAAGCAGATTCATGTACTAATAAATGAATGAATAACAAACAAATTCTTAGCGTACACATTCTTTTGTTATTTCAAAAGATCTTGATGAATGTGCAGAAGGCCTGCATGACTGTGAATCAAGAGGCATGATGTGCAAAAATCTGATTGGAACTTTCATGTGTATCTGCCCCCCTGGAATGACTCGTAGACCAGATGGAGAGGGTTGCATGGGTAGGTATTAAGAAAATATGTTCTGTTCTCTAAAACTGAAAGGAAAAGGCTTCAGCCCATTTAACATTACAAACTAAAGTGTGCAAACTACTATTGCATAGTAGCTGTTATGAATGGAAGTTAATATATTTAATGACTTCTTATAATTATTGTTGGGCATCATAACTATGCACAACAATTGTCAGAAAGTTATCTGTTATTAGAGATGCTGATAAATATTGCCAGTAAGGGGCTGGTGATCCAAATGTGTACCACTGGGAGAGATGCATGTGGCAGGCGAGATTGGTCACTGGTGCCCCCAGAATTGCTGACACCTTCTCCTCCACATTCCAGAAGCCCATGGCCAGGCACAAAGATGCTCAGGCAAAGTTAATCTGGCCCTTCACTACAAACAGCATTGTGAAAACACACATGCACCAAAACAATACAAGCCATTTTAAAATTCTAAAAAAGGGATCTTTGCCTGACCGTTCACAAAGGAAGCTCATAAATAGTGGCCCAAATACAATTTGACTGGGGGCAAGTTCACACATCGGTATTTGTCATATGAGTCTGAACTATAATTAGATTATCTTACTGATAAATAAAACAACAGTTCTTCATGTAGTATATTTTATTGGGTCACATTAGGAAACAAGATTTGTAACCTTATGGCTGAAAAAACCTGAAAGAATACTCCATAAACCTTAAAAATACATCGAATGTACTAGTGAGGACTGAAGTATATGTTCACCATACAACTTCTAATGTGCTAAGGGTGTAATGAATTCTCAAGAGAAAACTTAAGAGTTTAAAATGACTGTTGCTTATTATTATTACTATTATTTCATTTCTATACCGCCCAGTAGCCAAAGCTCTCTGGGCGTTTCACAACGATTAGCAACTTATTTCAATTTCAATTAATGTTTTGGCTGTTGTGCTGGTGTACTGCTGGTGTACATGCTTTATTTTTGGTTTATTTATTTATTTGTGATAAAGATGAAAATGAGTGCCGCACCAAGCCTGGTATCTGTGAAAATGGCCGCTGTGTCAACATTATTGGAAGTTACAGGTGTGAATGTAATGAAGGTTTCCAGTCAAGCCCAACTGGAACTGAGTGCATTGGCAAGTAAATTTGTTCCCTAATATTCTGTTAAAATACAAGAGAATATGTAAAACATCCTTGCCAACTTGGAATTGTATTACTAGCTCACTGAAACACTTTTGTATCTGTCTTGGCTACATGTAGGAGATATGAATAAAGATGATTCTGCTGTTTGCTGAAAACATACTGATCAATTGATTTGAGAGAAAATGAATTAAACTTGAAAAGCAGGAATAAAACTTATCAAGTAGTGATTAAAGGCCAGGAAAATATAGAAGATATTACCTTGCCACTTTCTTCCCTCCCTTTCCTGCATGCACTTCTCCACGTGCAGGTCTCCCCTACTATCCTTCCATGTGTTCACTGACAGTTGCACTCATGTGAGAGCTATACACATACATTTTCCTATTGCTGAGGATACAGATTGGATCATGTCCATCATATTGCTCAGAGGTAGGACACAGCCTCTGCATACCCATAGTTTGCTCAGAGGATGATCTCTAATAGTGATAATGCCATTAACTTTCATATTTAAGACTTGTGCTTTGTCATGTTTACCATCCACATTTTGCTTACAAATTTGCTGAATAAAAGCTACCGTGTAAGAACAACTTTAAAAGCATAAAACGAAGGACGATAAAGTCCAATATTTCATTATTACTAAAAAGAATATTATAACATTAGCTTTAGCCATAGTTAATAATGTAAAGACATATGAGAAATATTAAAGTTTAGTATTTAACATTTCCCTTTAAAAACTACATCATGGCCAAAAACAAATCCTTAATTTAGAAGATGTTCTTCATTGGCCAGACTAATTCTAATAAAGAATAGTTGAAAGTGTTTCAAGCAGTATTCCATGATTAGGAAAGGTACCTATTAGCTGACTGGATAAAAGTGGACTTGCTGTAGACATATACAGAATATCATAACTCTTTTTATTCTATAGCATATAATCTGGAAAAATATCAACCGTGGCATTTTACAGTCACTGAGACAGTATCACACTGCATTCAAAAGCTTGCTTTTAAGAAGTGGCCACACACACTCCTTACTGCCATCTTTTACACTTGTTTTGAACTACCATCATAACAAAACTATCATCACAACTCTACAAATATATTTCAGTGCCATATTCATACAAATAAAAGCTGTTGCACTAAACAGTAAGCTGCTCTGGGAGCCACAGCTGAAGAGCTGCTAATATATGATTTAACAAACAAAATCAAACACAACTTACTATAATACACGTGTTACTTCTCCATATTCACTTCACAGATAACCGCCAAGGCTTCTGCTTTGCTGAAGTTTTACAGATAATGTGTCAGATGGCCTCTAGTAGCCGTAACCTTGTCACCAAATCAGAGTGCTGTTGTGATGGAGGAAAAGGGTGGGGCAACCAGTGTGAAATTTGCCCTCTTCCAGGAACAACTCAGTACAAGAAACTTTGTCCACATGGTCCAGGGTACACCACTGATGGAAGAGGTATTGTTTTGATAGATAATTGGGATATGTTTATGACTGGAACATATTTCGAACACGTTTTTTAGAAAAATGGGTCTTGTTTGTTGTTCAGTCGTTAAGTCATGTCCGACTCTTCATGACCTCATGGACCATAGCACGCCAGGCCTTCCTGTCCTCCACTCTCTCCCAGACTGTGCTGAAGTTCATATTCATGGCATCGGTGATGCTATCTAGCCATCTCATCCTCTGCCGTCCCCTTCTCCTTTTGCCTTCAATCTTTCTCAGCATCAGGGTCTTTTCCAGTGAAGTTTCTCTTCGCATTAGGTGGCCAAAATATTTGAGCTTCAGTATCTGTCCTTCCGATGAGCAATCAGGGTTGATTTCCTTTAGGATGGACTGATTTGTCCTCCTTGCAGTCCAGGGGACTCGTCAGAGTCTTCTCCAGCACCACAGTTCGAAAGCATCAATTCTTCGGCGCTCAGCCTTCCTTATAGTCCAGCTCTCACAGCCATAAATTACTACTGGGAAAACCATAGCTTTGATTATACAGAACTTTGTCAGCAAGGTGATGTCTCTGCTTCTTAAAATGCTGTCTAGGTTTGCCATAGCTTTCCTCCCAAGGTGCAAGCATCTTTTAATTTCATGGCTACAGTCACCGTCTGCGGTGATCTTGGAGCCCAAGAAAGTAAAATCTGTCACTGCTTCCATTTCTTCCCCTTCTATATGCCAGGAAGTGATGGGGCCAGATGCCATGATCTTATTTTTTTGAATGTTGAGTTTCAAAATAGCTTTTGCACTCTCCGCTTTCACCCTCAACAAGAGGCTGTTTAGATCCTCTTTGCTTTCTGCCATTAGGGTGGTATTGTCTGCATATCTGAGGTTGTTGATAATTCTCCCGGCAATCTTAATTCCGACCTGTGATTCATCCAACCCGGCGTTTCTCATGATGTACTCCGCATATAAGTTAAATAAGCAGGGCGACAATATACAGCCTTGTTGTACTCCTTTCCCAATTTTGAACCAATCAGTTGTTCCATGTCCGATTCTTACTGTTGCTTCTTGACACTCGTACAGGTTTCTCAGGAGACAGGTAAGGTGGTCTGGTACTCCCATCTCTTTCAGAATTTGCCACAGTTTGTTGTGATCCACACAATCAAAGGCTTTAGTGTAGCCAATGAAGCAGAAATAAATGTTTTTCTGGAATTCTCTTACTTTATCCATGATCCAGCAAATGTTGGCGATTTGATCTCTAGTTCCTCTGCCTCTTTGAAACCCAGCTTGTACTTCCAGTAGTTCTCAGTTCACATACTGCTGAAGCCTAGCTTGTAGGATTTTGAGCATCACCTTGCTGGCATATGAAATGAGTGCAATTGTACGGTAGTTTGAACACTTTTTGGCATTGCCCTTCTTTGGAATTGGAATGTACACTGACCTTTTCCAGTCTTGTGGCCATTGTTGAGTGTTCCACATTTGTTGGCATATTGAGCGCAGCACTTTAACAGCATCATCTTTTAGGATTTTAAATACCTCAGCTGGAATACTGTCATCTCCGCTAGCTTTGTTGTTAGTAATGCTTCCTAAGGCCCACTTGACTTCACTCTCTAGGATGTCCGGCTCAAGTTCAGTGAGCGCACTATCACAGCTATCAGGGACATTCAGATCTTTCCTGTATACTTCTTCTGTGTATTCTTTCCACCTCTTCTTAATCTCATCTGCTTCTGTTAGGTCCCTGCCTTCTTTGTCCTTTATCATGCCCTTCTTTGCACAAAACATTCCCTTGAGATCTCCGATTTTCTTGAAAAGATCTCTAGTCTTCCCCATTCTATTGTTTTCCTCGATTTCTTTGCATTGTTCATTTAAGAAGGCCTTCTTGTCTCTCCTTGCTATTCTCTGGAACTCTGCATTCAGTTGGATATATCTTCCCCTTTCTCCCTTGCTTTTTGCTTCCCTTCTTTCCTCAGCTACTTGTAAAGCCTCATCAGACAGCCACTTTGCTTTCTTGCATTTCTTTTTCTTGGGGATGGATTTAGTTGCTGCCTCCTGAACAATGTTATGAACCTCCGTCCATAGTTCCTCAGGCACTCTGTCTATCAGGTCTAATCCCTTAAATGTATTCATCACCTCCACTACATATTCACTGAGTTACGCAAGCCCCTTCTCCACAACAAGGCAGTGATCCACGAAGGGGAGGGTCTTGTTTGCCTTTTCCTAATTATTTGTTGAGTACTATTTTATTCTGAGTACTGCTTTTACCGACCATGCCCATATAACCTTATGAAAAGCCTAAAAAGGGAAAAGTGGGCCACTAACCCTAAAGCCCCCTTCATGGATCACTGCTTTGTTGTGGCGAAGGGGCTTGCGTAACTCAGTGAAGCCATAAGCTATGCCGTGCAGGGCCACCCAAGACAGACAGGTCATGGTGGAGAGTTCTGACAAAATGTGATCCACTGGAGAAGGAAATGGCAACCCACTCCAGTATTCTTGCCAAGAAAACCCCATGGAACGTATCACAAGGCTAAAAGATATGACGCCGGAAGATGAGCCCCTCAGGTCAGAAGGTGTCCAATATACTACTGGGGAAGAGCAGAGGGTATTTCCAAGTAGTGCCAGAAAGAGTGAAGTGGCTGGGCCAAAGCCAAAAGGACACTCAGCTGTGGATGTGTCTGGTGGTGAAAAGAAAATCCGATGCTGTAAAGAACAATATTGTTGAGGAACCTGGAATGTAAGATCAATGAATCAGGGTAAGCTGGAGGTGGTCAAACATGAGATGGCAAGATTGAACATTGACATCTTGGGAATCAGCGAACTAAAATGGACAAGCATGGGCGAATTTAATTCAGGTGACCATTATATCTACCACTTTGGGCAAGAATCCCTTAGAAGAAATGGAATAGCACTCATAGTCAACAAAAGGGTGGGAAAAGCAGTACTGGGGTACAATCTCAAAAACGATAGAATGATCTCAGTACGAATCCAAGGCAAACCATTCAACATCACAGTAATTCAAGTCTATGCCCCAACCACTGAGGCCAAAGAAGCTGAGGTTCGCTGATCATAGCAAACACTCTTTTCCAACAGCACAAGAGGCGACTCTACACATGGACATCACCAGATGGTCAATATCGAAATCAGATTGATTATGTACTTTGCAGCCAAAGATGTAGAAGCTCTATACAGTCAGTAAAAACAAGACCTGGAGCTGACTGTGGCTCAGATCATGAGCGTCTTATTGCAAAATTTCAGCTTAAATTGAAGAACGTAGGGAAAACCACTAAACCATTCAGATATGACCTAAATCATATCCCTTCTGAATATACAGTGGAGGTGAGGAATAGATTTAAGGGATTAGACCTGGTAGACAGAGTGCCTGAGGAACTATGGACGGAGGTCCGTAACATTGTTCAGGAGGCAAAAACTAAATCCATCCCCAAGAAAAAGAAATGCAAGAAAGCAAAGTGGCTGTCTGATGAAGCTTTACAAGTAGCTGAGGAAAGAATGGAAGTGAAAAGGAAGGGAGAAAGGGGAAGATATACCCAACTGAATACAGATTTCCAGAGAATAGCAAGGAGAGACAAGAAGGCCTTCTTAAATGAACAATGCAAAGAAATCGAGGAAAACAATAGAATGGTAAAGACTAGAGATCTCTTCAAGAAAATCGGAGATCTTAAGGCAACGTTTTGTGCAAGGACGGGCATGATCAAGGACAAAGAAGGCAGGGACCTAACAGAAGCAGATGAGATTAAGAAGAGGTGGAAAGAATACACAGAAGAACTATACAGGAAAGATCTGAATGTCCCTGATAGCCGTGATAGTGCGCTCACTGAACTTGAGCTGGACATCCTAGAGAGTGAAGTCAAGTGGGCCTTAGGAAGCATTACTAACAACAAAGCCAGCGGAGATTACAGTATTCCAGCTGAGCTATTTAAAATCCTAAAAGATGATGCTGTTAAAGTGCTGCACTCAATATGCCAACAAATGTGGAACACTCAATAGTGGCCACAAGACTGGAAAAGGTCAGTTTACATTCCAGTTCCAAAGAAGGGCAATGCCAAAGAGTGCTCAAACTACCATACAATTGTGCTCATTTCACATGCCAGCAAGGTGATGCTCAAAATCCTACAAGCTAGGCTTCAGCAGTATGTGAACCAAGAACTACCGGAAGTACAAGCTGGGTTTCGAAGAGGCAGAGGAATTAGAGATCAAATCGCCAACTTTCGCTGGATCATGGAGAAAGCAAGAGAATTCCAGATAAACATTTATTTCTGCTTCATTGACTACGCTAAAGCCTTTGATTGTGTGGATCACAACAAACTGTGGCAAATTCTGAAAGAGATGGGAGTACCAGACCACCTTACCTGTCTCCTGAGAAACCTGTCAAGAAGCAACAGTAAGAATCGGACATGGAACAACTGACTGGGTCAAAATTGGGAAAGGAGTACGACAAGGCTGTATATTTTCGTCCTGCTTATTTAATTTATATGCAGAGTACATCATGAAAAACATCGGGTTGGATGAATCACAGGTCGGAATTAAGATTGCCGGGAGAATTATCAACAACCTCAGATACACAGACGAAGCAAAGAGGATCTAAACAGCCTCTTGTTGAGGGTGAAAGTGGAGAGGGCAAAAGCTGATTTGAAACTCAACATTAAAAAAACTAAGATCATGGCATCTGGCCCCATCACTTCCTGGCATATAGAAGGGGAAGAAATGGAAGCAGTGACAGATTTTATTTTCTTGGGCTCCAAGATCACCGCAGACAGTGACTGTAGCCATGAAATTAAAAGACGCTTGCTCCTTGGGACGAAAGCTATGGCAAACCTAGACAGCATAGTAAGAAGCAGAGACATCACCTTGCCAACAAAGATTTGTATAATCAAAGCTATGGTTTTCCCAGTTGCAACGTATGGCTGTGAGAGCTGGACTATAAGGAAGGGTGAGTGCCGAAGAATCGATGCTTTCGAACTGTGGTGCTGGAGAAGACTCTTACGAGTCCCCTGGACTGCAAGGAGGTCAGATCAGTCCATCCTAAAGGAAATCAACCCTGAGTGCTCATTGGAAGGACATATACTGAAGCTGAAGCTCAAATATTTTGGCCACCTAATGCAAAGAGAAAACTCCCTGGAAAAGACCCTGATGCTGGGAAAGATTGAAGGCAAAAGGAGAAGGGGACGGCAGAGGATGAGATGGCTAGATAGCATCACCGATGCCATGAATATGAACTTGTCTTGAGCACACGCTGGGAGAGAGCGGAGGACAGGAAGGCCTGGCGTGCTATGGTCCATGAGGTCACGAAGAGTCGGACACGACTTAACGACTGAACAGCAACAACCCTACTGCAAAAGACACTGACAAAAAGCTTTTTGCACACACCCCAAAATCAAGGATATGGGGGCATAGCTGTATTGAAAATTAAGCACCTGTACCAAGAGAGTAGTTCCCCTATGCAGATATAGATACACAGTTTCTATTGATTTAGCTTTTCTCTAATAAAGCAGCATGAAAATTAATTGGGCTAAAATTGCTGACATCAAACTCTGGGACTAGTAAGAAATCATGTTAAGGAAGAATCAAAGCTTGGAGAAATGCAAGGAGATAAAATGCCATACCCCATATACTTTTCCAGTTCCATTCCAGCCAATTTATAGTCATTAATGTTGGGCAGCAATGATTCTGTAAAGCTCAACAAGAAGTAGTTGTAGAAATCCCAGTAAACTCAGTGGAAGTGAATACTCAGATATCTGCAAAAAATAAGGTATTGTCAAAAATAATTTTCCATTTTAAGACTTACATTTGGAAAATTCTAACATAAATAGTTAATCAATTAACAGAGCAATCCAATGACTGGGGGAGGGTGGAGAAGTGATGGAGGAACCTCCACTTCCTATGCTAGACAGAAGAGTGGGGGGTGCATTTTTCCTTAGTTGTTGGCCTCCCCCTTTTAAAAAACTTTTCTCCCCCATTGCTGTCAATGGGGGGGGAAATAAACCACACCAACTCCAGAATGTAACTTTTCCCCATTCCGAGGACACTGGGGGAACTCTGGATCCTCCCCCAATCCATCCATGATATGTCCCCAGAACACCTCTTTTTACCCTCTTTGTTAACAGCCTTCTAGTGGTGGAGGAGCAACAACAGGGGACCTTATGGAGGCGGCTTCTCTGCCATTTGATCTCCTCTCTATGGGAAGAGAGGCACAGTTCTACTTTATCCTATGGCCGTTGGGACATCTTCCAAGGAACCATAGGTTTATGCCCAAGGCTGCAATCCTATACCCACTAACCTGGGAGTAAGCCTCGTTGAACTTAATTAGGCTTACTTCTGAGGAGACATGGACGGGATTGCACTTGCAAGTGTTTCCATGCTGGAGAGTAAGTTTTAATTTCAAAATATTTGCTATTATTCCACAGATATTGATGAGTGTAAGGTCATGCCAAGTCTGTGTAGGCATGGCCAATGCATCAACACCATGGGTTCCTTCAGATGCTTTTGTAAAGTTGGCTATACCACCGACATTAGTGGTACTTCTTGTGTGGGTATGTCTTATCACACCCTTCTATTTCACCCTTCTTTTTAACTGAATTGAAACTTGACTTGTAGCCTTCCATATTTTCCCATTATATAAGTGAATAAAAATATTTTGTAATATAAAATTGCATTCAATCATTTTATTTTCAAAAAATATAAATTCCGTCCCGGGCGTACTGAGGTTCTCTATAACCAGGTTAGCACCTTTTCCTTGTTGGAAGACAATGTCACCCTCTCACCTCACCATGGGGGGGATAGGTCTCGGCCTTCTCAGGCCAGCCCTGTATTTTGGGCTGGAAGTTTTTGAGAGGTCAGATGCTGCTGAGACTATTTAGCTCTCCTTCCCATGCCCATTGCTAGGAGGTAGGAAAAGATGACTGCAGCTGTGTTTGTTCATCCCTGTGCCTGCTTCCATGCCAGGGAAGATGGAAAATACGTTAGGTGCCAGATTTAAGGGATCTTCCCTCTCCTCATCTTCCTACTGGATCCAGCAGCAATGGAGAGGGAGGGGTCATCCTAAATCCAGCAAAAAGATAACTAGGGCTATTCTATCTAGATAACATAAGGACACCATTGCTTTTGCTTATCAGCATGGTGTAGTGGCTAGAGTGCTGGACTGGGAGTCGGGAGATCCGGGTTCTAGTCCCCACTCGGCCATGGAAGCTCACTGGGTGACTTTGGGCCAGTCACATACTCTCAGCCCAACCTACCTCACAGGGTTGTTGTTGTGAGGATAAAATGGAGGAGGAGGAGGATTATGTACGCCACCTTGAGTTCCTTGGAGGAAAAAAGGCGGGATATAAATGTAATAAATAAATAAATAAATAAGCAGTGGGCAAGGTTGTACTGTCTAGAAGGACTCCTCCCCTGAGTTCCCTGCACATGCCATGGGACTGAGGAAAAGGACAGGCAGTGGCAACACAAGTAACATAAGAATAGTTAACTATGCCAAAATGTGTTGAAAGTTTCATGTGGTCATGCCAGTTTTTATCGCTTCAGGATTTTTCCTTATTATAAGTTATTACAGAAATTGTAGTTATGCTTTTTTCCAGTGCCATGTTTGTTCCTGATAAGAGAGAGAGTGGGCCTGCTCACACGATCAAATGGCGGGCTGTGGTGTGTGCCAGTGGCCATTTTGAATATTCAAGTCACAACTGCAGCTTGCTGTGTCATCCGAACCCAACAGGGGTCGGTTGTATGAGGACAACCTTCACAGAAGCCATGGCTTGTTTTAGGGTTATGTGGGAGTTGTTTAACCCTTGAACAGCTTACCCCCGCCAGGTTCAGGCAGCACAACAAGCTGCAGTTGCAGCTTAAATTTTCAAGATGGTGCCCATGGGCTCATTATGGCTTATTTAAGCCACTACAATTGTGCAAGTGCAGTCAGAGTTTCCTGTCCTTCAGATCTGGTGTGGGAAGGTGAGGAATAGAATTCACACCTGAAAGCCACATTCTCTGATTGCATGGGGGGGGGGGGGAGCACAGGATTGTGCCCATTGGCTCTATCTGAACCTTCACATATTTAGCTGAAGGTTTGAAGAGCTCTACATGTGTACAACTCCATGCATATAGACTCTAATGCAAAATCAGATAACCTGCAAGATTGGGGTCCCCAACCATGCATACAGTTGCTCCCATGTAGAGCTCCATTCATACCTTCTGCTCAGTGTGTGAGGACAGGGCCAACAGGAGCAATCCCATTCACCCTCCATGTGTTCAGTGAACATGGCTGAAAGTGTGACTAGGGCTCCTGACTTCCAACCAGGAGCAGGCTCTAATACAGATGTTAAAGACTGGCCTCTGTATTGTAAGAACAATGGGAAAGTCTCTAGAGCTGAGACACATTTGTTAAAAGCCTTTAGCATAATCTGCCCAGTAATTCTGCTACCTAACTTGGACGATATGCTGGTGGAAAAAATAAATGGAAGAAATCCCTGGAACTTTGAAATCTTGTTTATCTGAAAATTGAACCCTTGCTTAGTGCATCAGTCCATATTCTGTCCCATTCAATCAAAAGTATTGTCATTTTCTCATAAGTAAAATATTGTAATCTGCAGGCTGCAGCAGTGGGAGATGAGCTGGAGAGCACGGCCATTCCACCAGTCCTGCTGAAAGTCCACTTATTCCCCCCACCCTTTCTTTCCTATCCTTTTTTCTTTTGATGTCATATCTTTTTAGATTGTAAGCCTGCAGGCAGCGACTGTCTTATTTTTATTGACTGTATGTAAGCTGCTCTGGGAGCCTTTTTGGCTTAGGAACGGGATAAAAGTCATTTAAATAAATAAATAATATGGCTTACATTAGAGACTTTTTAAAAAGAATTCTAAAGAAAAATAATAATTCTTATCTTATCCTGAAAGATAATATGTTGTTGATTTACGGGAATGATTCACCTGTTTCAACACATCCCAATTTATCTTAACAAGATTTCCCATGTGGGGAAAATTAGCCTCCTTTTATTTCATTGTATGTTCGGTTACAATTATTTACAACATTTCTTTCAAGAAACTGAATTACTAATAGCCCATTATTATCCTAATTAGATCTTGATGAATGTGCCCAATCTCCCAAACCATGCAACTTTATCTGCAAGAATACAGAAGGAAGCTACCAGTGTTCGTGCCCACGTGGCTACATCCTTCAAGAAGATGGAAAGACCTGTAGAGGTGAGAGACTGAATATCTTGGTGGGGTTTTTTTACTCGTTAATTTATTTTTATATAATACTTGCCATTTTTGATGGAAAACTGGTATGGGGCCTCAATCCAGATTGGGAGCATGTTTCCTGCGCTGCTGTTTCACTTCAAAATAAAAGTTGCCAGCTTAAGCAAGCTGCTACTGCTTTTTTTTAAAGCATAAATAACATAATATCTAGTTTGGCCCAATAGGTTCAGCTGTACTTTGAAAGGGCTTTACATGCTTTTGCTGCAGACAGGGAAGGAAGGGACGGGGCTTTCTGCAATAGAGACTGGCTCAGTACTGCCCAGGTATATCAGGTACTGTCTAAACTAGAGCGTCTTCTTGGAAAGCTGGGCAGAGGTAGCCAGCTCTGCTCCACTTCTTAGATATAGGATTCTGCTTAGACTTTGCAGTTTTTGAGCCAAAACATGGGATAAGTATGTAAGAGAGCATTTTAGCTGTTCTGCTGAAACCAGAGGAAATTCTAATTGTCCTGACTGTTGGTGTCATCACATGGGGCTTTTATCCTGCGATTGAGCTGGTCATTCACAGAAGTTTGCAGGTCCTGTACATGATGTTGTCAACCTCCAGCACCTCTCTCATCCTTTCCAAGCAATTTTGTGGGTTAATTTGAAATGAAAATAAACTAGTAGTAAACAGATCCCTTTCCAATTTTTCCATGGAAAAAAAATGCCATAAGAAGAGCTAATCCGCAGCGCCATCTTGTGGCTGCATAAATGAAACATATAGAAACATACAGAAACATTCTCTGGGTTAAGGGAGAAAAGGGTGTGTGTGGGGGAAATGGAGTGCATCATCATCCTGCGAAGGAAATGGAGACAGAAAGTCATGGTACAGTTGCGGGATTTCTGCATCATGTGATGACACCCTCCATTATAGACAAGTTGCTTATAAATATGTTGCTTTGATTTTAAAACAAATAATCATAGCATCTTTTCACTCTTAGATCTTGATGAATGTCAAACTAAGCAGCATAACTGCCAATTCCTTTGTGTCAATACCTTGGGGGGCTTCACATGTAAATGTCCACCAGGTTTCACGCAACATCATACAGCTTGTATTGGTAAGATCAATTGAAACAATGAGTTTTCTTTCATTAAAAACAAACTACATGTAAGACAATGTTTCAACAGAAGCTATCTGATGTATATAGGATTCAACAAATCTTTTTTGTTAGATACTTAAAGTCTAAATTTTACACATTTGTCTTCATTCTCAGAAGTTCCAGAAATAAAATGCAGATAAATAAAAATGTCAGAAGAAAGCAAAGCATCTCCTCTCTAAGCATTTTCTTAGTGAACATTTTTATGCAGTTGCTGAATATTACATTGTAAATTTCTGCATAAAAACTGCATTTTTATGCAGTTGCTGAATATTACATTGTAAAAATGAAGAAAAAGGAAGAAAGCATTATTCAAATCTGACTTAAAATTCCATTTGATCAAAACCAGATTAAAGAGTATTTTTTCCACTGATATATCAAATAACTATAACTGTCTTTTACCTTTAGCATATGTATCTTGCCAATTGAAATCATGTTCCTGCGGAATGAATGTTGTGAAACGTTTTTGAACAAGAAGCCACCTTTTCACCCATTTAACTTGTATCTAGCAGTAATACTGTAGGTGCAAATAGTTTCCACAATATCTTATAATCAAAACCCCTACTCCTGCCATATTTCAGATTTATGTCAAGGTATTAAGCTATCCCAAAACATGTGTTTTTATATACAGCTATGGAAACATACAAGCATGCAAATTTCAAGGATATAATCTATCACAATATCCTTCCGTATTTTAATTAGATCTATTTTTTGCATTTGATTTATAAAAAATGAAATACCTTTTTGTAGATAACAATGAATGTGGATCACAGCCTTTGCTTTGTGGATCAAAAGGAATCTGTCAGAATACTCCTGGAAGTTTCTCCTGTGAATGTCAGAGAGGTTTCTCTCTAGACTCAACTGGATTAAACTGTGAAGGTAAAATGTGAATTTCATAGTGTATTTGCAGAAGTTGTCTGATCATAGTCTTACAGGGATATGTACATAATTAAAGGGGCATAGGAGTGTCCCTTTAGTTAAGGCAAGTAGTAAAACAAAAGGTTCCACTGTTCTAAGCTTCAAAAGTCTATTGCTTATAATGTGAAACTTGGCATCCATTATCTTTTATAGAAGAGATCTACCATTGTGCCAAATATCAGACCAATCCAATAAAATTTGCCATGGGTACACACACTTAAGAGTGCTAAAAATTGACAGATCTACCCCTTTTACTCCCATTTTTAAACATGCATATCATATATTTCTTTAACATTTTGGTGAAAACTACTGATGTCTTTTATTCAGGCTTGTGGAGGAAAGCAGCCCTACATTGGTTTGGTGAAATTCTGAGTAGCAATTCAAAAATTATTAAGGTTTTTCTGTCCCATAATAGCCTATGGTAGCAACTGCTGGCAAAGTTATATGGCACATGTTTAGTTTCATCGTAAAGCTAGAATGCTGCCAGTACTCCAGTATGGACAGACATAGAATCTATCTGTTGGATTCTATGTGTAATGCCTATTCCTTTAGTTATGGAATGCGACCTCAGGGTCAAGCTACACATTACTACATGGATTGGGACCCTACCATATGGGGAAGGGACTTTAACCCTTTACTCCCTCCCCCTGTGATCTCCAGTCCAGATTGGGCCCCTTGTGCCTGCAATTTACATTGCCAAAAAGTGATCCAGTTGTAATTAGAGATTTTGGAGGATTCCGTTTGTGGGGTGGTGTTAGACAGTTTTTTTCTGATTTGGCCCGGCAGATTTTGTTCCATTTCCCTCTGCTGGCAACAACCTGTTCTGTAGCAAGCTGAGCCAAAACATGTAATTACTGTTGTTGTTGTTTTAATGGCTGCACTTTGCTCTTTTCCCCTCCTGGGTTCCACCATTTGCACAAATTATAATTGTAATTTGCACAAATTTTTAATTTGTTATTGGATCTTGAAATGTGTGCAAATGTTGTATTTTTTAAAAAAAAAGAAATATTGCTCCCTCTTCCGCAACTGAGCACAGGTCCACCTATCCGCTATGTAGCCCTGCAGAAGCATATTCCCCTCTTGTCAAAATCCTTGTCAGTTTTATCCTCTCCACACATTACCTCATGTAGCCCCACATATTTGTAAAACAACTTGCCAACTCCCCCCTCCCCACCTTCTCTCAGGATGTGCTTCTGTGGTTACTGCAAATGGAAAATGGGAAAAGGGGTGGAGGCTGTTGTTGTTCAGTCGTTCATTCGTGTCCGACTCTTCGTGACCCCATTGACCATAGCACGCCAGGCCTTCCTGTCCTGCGCTCTCTCCTGGAATGTGCTCAAGTCCATATTCATTGCATCAGTGATGCTATCTAGCCATCTCATCATCTGCTGTCCCCATCTCCTTTTGCCTTCAATCTTTCCCAGCATCAGGGTCTTTGCCAGGGAGTTTTCTCTTCGTATTAGGTGGCCAAAATATTTCAGCTTCAGCTTCAGTATCTGTCCTTCCAATGAGCAGTCAGGGTTGATTTCCTTTAGGATGGACTGATTTGTCCTCCTTGTAGTCCAGGGGACTCGTAAGAGTCTTCTCCAGCACCACAGTTCGAAAGCAGGGTGGAGGCTACATCTGTGTTAAAAGCACTTGCTTGAGACTCAGGCAATTGTGCCATAGAAGCAGGGTACCCCCAAGTGTCAGTTCAACACTTCAAATCCTGAGAATCAGGTTGCTAAGTGAGTGATCTGGTCCCTTATTCCGAAACTGTCAGTGTCGAAGCTCGTGCAAATTACCCACTGACAGGTTGGGAAAGGGGGACCAGATCGCCTACTTGAAAACTTTGGCAAAAGAGGCTGGGGAAGGTGAGAATTTTGAATAATTTTCCCCTTGGAGAGGAGGACAAGATTTCTGCTTACCTTTTTAAGTGTAATCAGTGGCTGTGGGATCTTCATGCTATTTTTTTTTAACTTTAAAAATGCCCACTGCGCTCTTTATAGAAAGAGGGACTCTTTATAGAAAGGTTTCTCCAGCCCACCAGCTCTTCCTGAATGCCCATGTGACCTCACCGGCTCTCATAGTCATTCAGGAAGAGCTCCCGGACTGTGGAAGCCTCTCTGCAAAGCAAAAACAAATCAGGATTTTAGAGCTTTAGAAACTGTTCTAAACTGTTTCTGTTCTTGTTTGCAGCTAGGGATGGATGGATGCTCCCCATTGTCCAGGTTCTCTGGGCACCCACCCAGCTGCTACCTTTGCTGGCATGTCCCTGGACCTACTTGTATCCCCCCCTCCCCGTGCTTGTCAAGCCACCAGCACCTACCTGAAGCTTTTGCTAAGCACACGTTGTTCCTGCAGTCACCTTTTCCCCTCCCACAAAATGGTGACTCGGGAACTTCCGTAAATGTAATATTGTGCACATAGTGGCCATAAAGGTCCTGTCTGTGTAATATTATAGGCGTAAATGGGCCATTTACATCTGCAATATTGCATAGATAGGGCCTTTATCGCTACTCTGTGCGCACTTTTACATTTACAGAAGTTCTTGAGTCACTGTTTTGTGAAAAAAAAATGGCGACTCTGGGAATGACAGGAGCTTGGAAATGGCTCCAGATAGGAGCCAGTGGCTTGGTGAGTGCAAGAGGGGGGCAAGTGGGGGTAGCAGCTTGGGCACAGCCTGGAGGCATGAGCCTGGGGGAGTTTGTTGGACTCCCAGGTTCAGCCAAGTGCCTGCGCCATCCCTACTTGCAGCAGCACTGAGCTCTTTACAGAGAAGCATTCCACAAAGAGGCATTCAGCAACTCCTGCAGGTTTGCAAGCCTCACTGCAAAGAGCATTGTCCTACTGATCAGAGTTTTTCTAAAGCTCTAAAAGTCCCCTTTGTTCTTGCTTGCAGCAGCCCAGGACTCTTTCCGGAGAGGCTTCTGCAGTCCAGGAGCTCTTTCTGAATGCCTGTAGAGAGGGTGACATCCTGTGCCGCCGGGTTGGAGAAGCCTCTCTGTAAATAGTCTGATCTTCCTGCAAGTGAAGTGGGGCATTTTAAAGTAAAAAAAAGAAAAATAAAAGAAAGAAGATCCCTTGGCCACCTCCCAAACTTAAAAAGGTATATGGAAACCCTGTCCCCTTCCCCAAGGAGAAAATTCTATGAAATTCTCCCCCTCCCTGTAAAAAAAGGCAGAATGCTTCTTTCGCTGGAAGAGAAAAAAATCCTGAAAATAGGGGGCAAGATTCAGTACAGCGCTAGTTCACTAGGTTAGCGTCTCCTGGTGCCAGGATACTCAGACGTCTCATTGAGTTAAATAGAACTTACGTCCAGGTAAATGTGTCTAGGATTGCAGCCTAAGAGTTCAGAATACCCATTTTAGTTCAGTGGTGATATAGACTATAATTCATACTAGAATTAATGGTTTTGAGTGTGATAGAGATTATTGTGAGGCTTTCAAAGGATCAGGTTTTTGGGGAAAAAATCTGATTTTTTTTTTTACAAGTTGAATTGGTTAGAGCAATTAACCTAATGCCTTCAGTTTATACCACATTTAGCACATCGTTTAGCTTTTCTTCTTTTGTCCTTTATCATTTTTAAAATTTTTTTTACAGATGTGGATGAGTGTGAAGGAAACCACAGGTGTCAACATGGCTGCCAAAATATTCTTGGTGGCTACAGGTGTGGCTGCCCACAAGGATATGTTCAACATTACCAATGGAATCAATGTGTGGGTAAGAAGATTATTTTGCAAACAGACAATTCCAAAAATACAAGGTTGAAAAGAAAATTGCATTAGAATGTTGCAATTTGGAGTGTTTGAAATATTAAATCCACTGTGAAGTAACTATTCAGAACTAACTATTGCTTATTTGACCTAATCCAAAATTATTTTATATTGTTTTCCTTCATGTGTTGTTCCTGAAATGACACTTTAACTGTAAAAATGCCACTGTATGGGAATCTTGACTGGACAGTTAGAAAAGTCAACAGAACTCAGGACTGGGCTGTGCACATGAAGGAGCAGGCTTGCTCTCAAGCTGGAATCATCAGGATCTGAGGCAGGGAGCTGTTTAGTCTCTACCCAATGGCATCCCCAAGCCAAGTGCATCCCTTTAGTTTCTCCCATATAATCAAATGAGTGCCATTTGCTTTTTGGGGAAAACATAAAGTGCTTTGTTTGGGAACACTCCTGTAGTGAGAACAAAACCAATCCTCTGTCCTTGACAATAGGTGGGATGGCCTTCACCAACAGGAATTCCACAGCTGAAGAAGGGATGCAATGTATCTTTGCATGCAAGGCCATGAGAGAAGCATTGCACACACATTCCAGCTAGGGGCCCTTGCAATATACAAGTGTTCCTGTCATAACGATTGACATTCTTTATATTTTATATATAAAAAACAGTTTCTAGCACACTAGCGTCCAGTCAGTGTACCCTTCTGCTCTTTAGGGGGCAAGGAAACTCTGGGAGCCCAGCATTACCAAAAGATGCAATTCTCTGCATGTAGAGCACAAAAAATATGTATTTATTTAGAACATTATAACCCTCCCTGCTGGGGGCAGGGCGGGGGTGTGTGAGTGGATACACACACCACTCAGGGCAGTAAATAACAAAACCAATAATAAAATTAAATTAAATTCCAAAACAACAACAATATAATAAAAACAGACAGCTGTAGCAAAATGCATTACCCCTTCATCTACAGTCCTGAGAAACAACAAATAACAAACTGCTTAATTTTACTTCCCATGTTCCAGGGTCCAGTAACTACTGTAATGGCAATGGCAAACAGGTTCCAGTGCTCTCACCTGGGAGGTGGCACCGCGGCGATCAGTAGCTGCCACTAATGACTCATAGACCTGGCTAAACATAGGATTGCTAGGTTGTGGAAAGTGCTGGGTGACTGCAGCCTGCATTTTTATCAATATGCATACACATGTGCTGAGGGACAAAACAAAACAATAACTCTGCTGGGAGAGGCAAAGAAAGCACAATAGATGGGGCTTGCCTCCTCACATTACTGGGTGGGATATTTACCCCCACCATTACAATGAAGCATGTTAATCTAATATCTTGTATTTTTTTTAAGATCTTTTCTTTGCCAGTCTTGGAGAAAAAAATGACTTCAGGAGTTTTGATCATTAGATTCGGAACTGTTTTGACACATACTCTCTTGATAAATTCGGTATACTTCCAAAAATAAAATGTTGTCATTTATCCAATAGATGAAAATGAATGCTCAAATCCTAGTATTTGTGGCTCAGCTTCATGCTACAACACTCTTGGAAGCTACAAATGTGCGTGCCCCTCTGGATTTTCTTATGATCAGTTCTCAACTGCATGCCACGATGTAAACGAGTGCTCATCTACTAAGAACCCCTGCAATTATGGCTGCTCCAATACCGAAGGTGGCTATCTTTGTGGCTGCCCACCTGGATATTACAGAGTTGGGCAAGGGTGAGTATTTGACTGAGACTTTCACAGGACAGCATCTATTGCAAAACTGTAAGAAAACAACGTATTTTATTTCAAGGCTAAATACTACTGCCCTCAAGTAGCCCAAATCACTAGCGCATTAATAAAATACAAGTTTTTCACCGCTAGAACATCTTTGCTTTCCCTGATTGAATACAGGAGAATGGTTCATTTCCCAACTATTCTCCTGAGCTTCAGAGGACATTTCTCACCTTGCAATGGTGCCTCCTCCTGGAGCAACTAGGCAGTGTCCAATTCCAATTTTGCCTCTCCTTGGGAAGGAAGCATCCTGTAAGCAAGTTTAAAGTGAGACAAAAAAAATCCTAACTTCACTTATATTTTATTTATTTATTTATTTCTACGCCGCCCAATAGCCGAAGCTCTCTTGATATATATGATCAAGGCTGAGCTGGTGGTGACTGACCAGCAAAGGAATCTTGGTGTTGTGGTGGATAGTTTGATGAAAACATCAGCCCAATTCCATGTTGGAAATCATTAGGAAAGGAATTGAAAATAAAACTGCCAGTATCATAATGCCTTTGCACAAATCTATGGTGCAGCCACACTTGGAATTTTGGAATTCTGTACACAGTTCCAGTCACCATACCACAAAACACATATTATAGAGTTAAAGAAGGTCCAAAACAGGGAACCAAAAACAATCAGTGGGCTGGAGCAACTCCCCTATGAGGAGTTACAGCATCTGGGGCTTTCATTTTACGAAAAAGAGTGAGTAAGGGGAGATACGATAGAGGTGTATAAAATTATGCATTGTGTGGAGAAAGTGGATAAGTTTTTCTTCCTCTCTCATAAGACTAGAACCTGGGGTCATCCAATGAAGCTGGATTCCGGTCAGATAAAAGGAAGTACTTCTTCACACAGCACGTAATTAAAGTATGGAAATTGCTACCACAAGATGTAGCGTTGGCTGTCAAGTTGGCCTTCGGTTTGATACACCACAGCTTTTCTTACGTTCTCATGAAGTTGAAATGTTACAAGAAGGCACTTATTTTCAGCTATTAACATTACTATATTTATTCGACAGTCACTGTGTCTCAGGTATGGGATTTAATAAAGGCCAGTACCTGCCACTAGATGAAGATGAAGAGAATGCTTTGTCTCCTGAAGCGTGTTATGAGTGTAAAATTAATGGCTACAAAAAAGAAAACAGGAGGAAAAGAAGCCTTAATCAAACTGAGCCAGCGGAGGTAAGCTAATGCTATACAATAGGTTTACGTTTTCTGTTCCCAAACCAAGTTCAAGAGTTTTTACCAATTGGGGCTGCTAGCCTTTGCCTTCTGTGCCCCAGCAACACCTTGTGGGGGGCTTGTGGAAGGGAACTGTCATTATAGTCAATATCACTACGTTCAGCATCAAAGAGTGTATTGTTTCTTACATTTGCTTTTATGCCATGTGCTGTCCCTGTTTCTAAGAGGTTTTTGTTCTGATACTTGTGGTGTTTAATAACAAGTAGAATAAAAATACTGGATTGAAAATTTTAATGCATCAGAAGACACACACGAGCAATCATCACAGGAAAACTTCTAATGGAAAAACTACTAATGGGAAATATTAAAGGATTCTGGGAAACTCTGTCAAATTGATCAGGCTAGGGCTATTTCATTAAACCAAACGGAAATATATCCATTATTTTGTTCTTGTCCAGGTTGTTCCACCAGCATGGTTGACTTGACAGTTGTCTAATTTCATTGTATTTTCCATAACAGTAATATCTTCTGCTGGAAATAAAGTTTTCTATAATTTTGACGGGAGGTGGAAGGGGAAAGTTGGTATATAAAAATATTTTTTATATTTTATCACCATCATCATCATCATCATCATGTTAAACAGTCAAATCAGCGGTGGAAAGTTGATCGTTATGGAATAAGCCTACGGTGTTGATGTGCTTGGAAATGTTGCTCAACATTTCCTAGGTCCTGCAAAGCACTATAATTTTCCTTTATTCAAACAAATACCCACATTCAAACAGTGGAGCTGAGTTCAGAGGCTAGTATTCATATTTGTGCCCGTAAAACTCATCCCTAGTTGTACTTGGGTTCAGGGGAAGAATTTGGGGAGGGTGGTAGAAGCCCATTTGTATTCTGCCAGCCTCTTGAAATGTAGCTTCCAGATATAGGCTGGTGCTACCTCTGCCGTGCACAGTACCAGACAGGTAGTAGGAGGCAGCAACAATTGTAAATCAGATTAATTAATAGTCCAGGGCTGTAAGGATTGTATAAACAGAGATTACAGGGTTTGCCTATGCTTTTTTGTCCTCAACTTTCATTTCTGGTTTAATAGGTCAGTTTGGAAAGTTTAGACATAGACCTCCCATTGAAGATGAGGTTCAGCATGTCCGGGCTTGGCGATAAGGAACACATCTTAGACCTCATGCCCGCAATACAGCCCCTCACAAACCATATCCGCTATGTCATCTCCTTTGGTAATCACAATAGCATCTTCCGGATACACCAGAAAAATGGGCTCAGTTATCTTCAGGTTGTTAAAAAAAGAGCAATTGCTGGCCCTTACACACTGGAAATTGTTAGCATTCCTCTCTACAAAAAGAATGAGCTAAAGAAACTGGAAGAAAGCAATGAGGACAACTACCTCCTAGGGGAGCTTGGAGAAGCTCTTAAAATGAGGCTCTGGATTGAACTCTACTAAAACCTCCACTACTTAGTCCCACTTCATGATTGACTCACTTCCATTCATGTACTTATACACTCAATCATACTTTGCTTTTCCGAAGCTTTAACGGAGTCAATGACTTAGTTTTTCAAAAGACCCCAAAACTACAAAGGATAGAGACCTCTGTATCCTTCCATCCTGTCCAAGACTGCAGCATGGCCCTTTGACCATGGCCAAAGCTTTGACTACAATGCCAATCATGGTTACTGTATCGTCTATATAACCTCAGTTTAACGTATACTTTTAAAAAACCTGGTGCTCAAGAGGTCGGCATATGG
Source organism: Heloderma suspectum (assembly GCF_057233095.1). Taxonomy (NCBI): domain Eukaryota; kingdom Metazoa; phylum Chordata; class Lepidosauria; order Squamata; family Helodermatidae; genus Heloderma; species Heloderma suspectum. The sequence goes on along the minus strand of NC_139459.1, from coordinate 83,543,275 downwards.
CACAAAATGTGAGCTACTTTTTCCTGTTAGCAGTCTAGCATGTTGGGTATTTTGCTATGGTTCCTAAATTAAAAAATAGAGATTTTATTTATTTTTAATGCAGTAATATATGGAGAAATTAACAATCTATGTTAACAAAAGAAGGGAAACACTTGTTTTTCTTTGAGATTTTATGAATTTGAACTATTACAGGTAAGAGGTTCTTTCTTTTTTTGAAAAAAGAAGAGAAACCGATAGATTCCCCCCAAAAGTTTCCTCTCACTATTGTGCCAGTCGTCCATATAGCTTAAAAACAGTATTTCAAAATATCACATAGCCAAATGGGCACTGTAGTACACTTCCAGAGGGCCAAAAAAATCCTTTTCCAAGCAGGGTATTAAGTCATGCCTTTTCATAAATAACCATGATCAGAATTTCAAGAACTATAAGCCTCAGCACTAAAGCTCACTTCACAGCCATAAGGACTAGTTTTCATATCAGAGATGATTAATAATGGAAGATGACGCACAACCACTGTAGCAAAATACCTGGACTGCTTGTGGTACCAATAGCATTGCAGGCCAAACCGTACTGTATTTCCTTCGGATAACCTCAATATGTCACACAACACCTCATTCACCACAAACTAAAGGTGCTCTACATACTTGCATTACTGTAGGCAGCTGAATACATACCTTATATTCTTAGAAGGCAACACCCGATGTCTCATTCTGTTTGGTGCTGGCTTGGATTAATGCTGAAATGAATATGCCTGAGCTATTTCAGGACTGCCATATGTGCACACTATTCATGCTGCACAGAAAAAAGATGCATATTTGAAAACAATTAAGATTTTTCATTAATACTGTAGTTATACACAATATGCCTCATTTTATCATAGCCTATTTTGTAAGAATTACTTTTGTACAATGAGTTGGCATTTAGTTTACTTTAGTATTTTAAAAAATGTTGTGCCATTTTGTTTTATTAAGTGTATGTTGCCGTGGTGCTATTATTGACAGCTGGTACCTGTATCAAATAATGTAAAAGAACTTTACATGTGAACCAACCCAAAGCACTTCCCAAATCTGTTCCCCTACCCCCCATACATTTACCTGTGCTGACCAAAGATTAGCAACAAGTTACACTCACTGTTTGGATTCATATTTTGTATTTTCTTTGTGAAAAGAAGAAAACAGTGTAAATTACAATTTTGTTTTTGAGAAAAAGCGGTATTGTTCCGTAGGCCTTTGTACTAATACAGCACCATTTTTCCTGCAATAAAACTTATTTTCTGGTAGCTGTCTTACTTTGTTCAGACATTCGAGAAAAATGCCACTTGGCTGGAGGGAAAGAATGAAAGTAGTCAGATCTCTTTCCCCATCACCCAAGGTACTCCTGACCTAACTGAGGGTATTCTTTTTAGGAAGGTGCTACTATGTGCCTTTTGGGTTTTGGTTTTGGTTTTTAATTTGAATCTATATTTATTTGATTTTTTATAAGTGAAATAAACAATACCAACAACATAGTCAAAATCTACAGTTTCCAACATCACAATATTCTGGGGAAGAAAAAAAATGAGGAAAGCAAAAGAAAGAGAGAAAAAAAGGAAGACCCCCCCCCAAAAAAGGCTTATATCTAAGCTTCAACGAAAGCAAACCAAATATCCAAATATAAGTCCAATTGCAAATTATACCTACACAGCACTCTTGCAAACATTGCAGGTATTATTAAATCTTCAATCCGCTGCTCCATAAACTGTGAGCCTTGTCTTTCAATGTTATAACCTCAGTCTTATAGCAAATAAATGAGAGCAAACCATCCATTTTCATTAACCATATATTACCATTCCCTTGACACATATTAGTAAACATTAAAAGTTTAACCAACAAGAAATAATCATAATCCCATAATAATGATAGTAATACTAATATTAATGCTAATTTAAAAAAGAATTTTTTTAAAGATTAAAAGTAAAAAGTAAAAAAATAAAAACAAACCATGTATTTATTTTAAGTAATATCATATCTAAAAATATATATGTGTATCTCACATACACACATGCGATATAACACACAAAGGAGAAAGAAAACAAAAATATGCAAACATTTAATCTGGCAAACTTCCCAGGCATCCTATCAGCTAAACCCCAAACAAAACTTCAGAGGAACAGTGAAAATGGCTAAATTCCAACTCAGGAGGCTGAGAAAGTTGGCTCCCTTGTTTTAATGTTAACACCAATGAGAAATGATTCAGCCGCGTCAGGATTTAAAAACTTTTTCATCTGGCCTTCAAAAAGAATGCAAAATGTAGCAGGATACAGAAGTTCTTTCTGAAGCAGTCACACTTGTACAAATGCAGCATGAAGGGAAAGATTAGCAAGCTTCTCTTTGTTTGAATAAAAAGCACACTCTGCACATGCTCAGGGAATGGACAAAATGAGGAATAAACTTACCAGGGAATATGAAGAGCTGTATTCTTCTGTTATGTGTGTGTATGTGTGTGGGGGAGATTCTCTCTCAATCCAGCTGTTTCCCTGGTAAGTTTATTACTTTCCAATATACTGTCTCTTTTTCATGAGTTTCATAACAGAAGTGTGGTGTAGTGGTGAGAGGCCAGCCCAAAGTCACCCAGTGAGATAACTAACAGGAGGTTTGGTAATGAGCTGGATGTGGAAATACAAAGCTGAGCTGGGGGCAAGTGGGGTGCTGACATGTGTAGGAGTAAGTCGCATTGAACTCAATAAGACTTACTTCTGAGTAGACATGCACAGAATTGGTTCTCCTCTCCATTTTAGCCTCACAACATCAACAACAACGCTGGATGTGGAAATATAAAGCTTAGCAGGGAGAATAATACCTCGTGCAGGGCTCCAGACCTGCATGGTCATTTTAAAAGGTTTTTTCTTTCTTTAAAACAGCGTTGCTTTAAACAAAGAGTGCATTACTCAGGCACACCTAGGACAGCCTTGTTTTGGGAATCTCCTAGGAGGAGGAAGTGTTTTGGCTGAAAGTAAATGGAGACGGAGAGTTTCAATTTAAAAAGAACACCCACAAACAAGGCAGTGAGCACAATTCATTTAAAAAAAAAACTTGTGTATTTATTATCGGAACATACTACACTGCGTTTTCATTTATGAAAATTCTGCAACTCTTTGCAGACGACGAAAAAAAAGTTGCATGACTGCTGGCTCCACAGGACCTCATGGTGCCGTTCCTCAGAGGATTCCGTGGCATGGACTGAAGGGAATTCAATCCCATTTCAGTCCATGGCGGAATTCTCTGACATCCCTAGTATAATCAGGGAAGAGCATAATCTTGTCATTTGCTGGTCCCCACCTTAGCTCACCTCATTCTCTTGCCAGACGCAGAAGATAATTTTTTGTAGAAACTCGTGAAAACTGAACAACAACAGTCCCAGAAGTCCCTTTAGTGCCACGTATTGAGCCAGGAACATGATATGCATGCTCAACATCCAGTAGAAAATCAGATGGCAAAACCAATAACTCATGCAAAAGTTTATCCATAAATTCAGCCAAACTTACATCAGCAGCCAAGACTTTAATACCAAGAATACGAAGGTTCACTCTGTGTGTAAAAGCCTCCAATTGGGAAATTCAAGCAGACAAAGTATTGTGAGATGCTTGCACAGCAGTTTCCTGAGCAATAACTCAATCTTTGAGCACATTAACCTTTGTTTCCATTTTTTGAAGAGAGATATTAATTAAATCCACAGCCCTTTGGAGGGCAGTGATTGAGTCCTGGATTGTTTCAAGCTTCTTTGACTGCACTGATAGCTGAAAAGACTAATAGTTTTTATCAAAGCAATAAAATAATAAAAAATAGTTTTTATCAAAGCAAGCAACTCCTCTTCACCTCTGGCATTTCTAGAAACCTTTGCCGGGAGAGCAATTGGGGGGGTAGGTGGCATTCCCAGACCTTTTGTTTTTCCCTTTGATACTGCCATCCTCCACTTCCAGAAGCCCAACAAGCAAGTATAATTGCAAAAACAGAAAAAACAAACGTGTAGTTAGATTTAAGTGCCAGTCCTCAGATATGGCTGGTAGTTTAAATTCACAAATATTTTTTGGAACTTGTCAGTCTTGTAGTCTCCTAATTGCTTAGGAGTTTCAAACAGCTTTCAGTAGATGATACTCCGGCCACTGACCTTAGATTGCAGCCCTTCTGCTGCAGCACAAAAGCAGCTGTTCTTCCAAGATTTCAACCGATTGGTACTGTAAGATTCCCCTTTTAATTCCAGGGGAATTTAAAAAGGTTGTCAACCTTTTCATAGCTGTTTGAGATAAGCAACCTGCGGAGCTACCCAGATGACATGGCTCAGACTGGAATTCACTACGTGCCTTTTGAATGCTGCACTGGAAGAGTTACATTTCTCCCTGGTAGGAGCATGCACTATTACATGGAAAGTAGTGTTCCCCCCACAGCCAGCATGAGGCAGACTATCAAACAATGATGGGCGTGCTTGAGAACAACCAAGTATGTTCTCCTGCTTATAGTCCAGTCCTTTTTCTGCCCTCACCAACAGGAGGCTCTGGCAGAGCAGAAACAGAGATACTTTAATTCTTTCACAAAACTGTTCCTAGGCTTCTTCTCTTCATAAATTAGACTCAAGACTAGGTAGTTCGGAAAATTTTCTTCAGTTTGCATTCTGATATGAACGTACTAAATTATCAATATGCTAATCAGAATGCAGTTAACCCTTGGTATTCGCACTTCTTAGATTTTTCTAGTAAATTACAACCAGAGAACACATATGTTCTGTTCCCTTCCACCAATTTACCCGTTGAGTAAATACCCAGTATTTAGGAGCATATTACCTCTGAGTACATTTTTAGGCATGTTTTAGTTTCAGGGATGAGCCCACACTCCTTTCCTTCATGCAACATATACACTCCTGGTTTCCTTCCCTTATCATGTTCCAGCACTATGGAAGAATGCACTGTTTCATGTTTGATCTGAATTTTGATGTAATTTATCATTAAGGGGACTGAATGAAGCACTTCCTATGCCCAAATTCTTCTAGCACCCCATTTCCTACCCTTGCGAACTTCCATGGCACTTCCTGCTGGCTTTCATTGATTCTCTGTGACCTGGGAGATAACCAAGAGAAGGAAGAGGGTGAAAGGGTAGGAACATTATATTTGCATTTAACACTGAGACTTCGGGGAGGAAAATCAGGGGGAAATCAGCAAATGCTTTCAAAACATTTGGCAGTTTGGGGTGGTTGTTTTGCTTGGCTTGCCTCAGATCACATAATGACAGCATCAGCAGAAGCAAAGGGTGTCAAGAGTGCAAGGAGAATATATATAAATATATATATATATATACACACACACACACACACACACATGCACAACTTCGCTGGGTTGTTTGTGATGCCTATCCTGGGCTTCAGCTACCATAGGCAAGTATAGGGAGCAGAGAAAAAGAAAAATGGAGGCATTACAAAATGGAAAGTGTGGAGGGGCAATGGGGACATGTACAACCAGCCCGCCCCCCCCCCCAATGTTAACCAGGCCGTTCTGAAGAGAGACTCGCCGCAGTCAGCTGAACGTGATTATTTATTTATTTATTTATTTCTATACCGCCCAATAGCCGAAGCTCTCTGGGCGGTTCACAAAAACTAAAACCAAACAACACACAATAAAACAATTTAAAATATATAGAACATTAAAACCACAATATAACAATACAACCACAATAAAACCTAGCAGCAGTGCAGGAGTTTAAAATACAGATTTAAAACAGCAAAGATAAAAATTTAGAAAGCTAAAATGCTAAAATGCCTGGGAAAATAAAAAGGTCTTCACCTGGCGCCAAAAGGAGTACAATGTAGGCGCCAGGCGAACCTCACTAGGGAGCTCATTCCAGAGCCGGGGTGCCACAACAGAAAAAGCCCTCCTTCTAATAGCCACCCGCCTCACTTTCTTTGGCAGGGGCTCACGGAGAAGGGCCGCTGAGGATGATCTTAAGGTCCGGGCAGGCACATATGGGAGGAGGCGATCCTTCAGGTAACCTGGCCCCAAGCCGTTAAGGGCTTTAAATGTTAACACCAGCACTTTGAATCGGGCCCGGAAATGGACTGGCAGCCAGTGCAGCTGGAAAAGTACTGCCGTAATATGAGCTCGCAGGCCAGTCCCTGTTAACAATCTTGCTGCCCTATTTTGGACCAGCTGAAGTTTCCGGACCGTTTTCAAAGGCAGCCCCACGTATAACGCATTGCAGTAATCCAGACGAGAAGTTATCAGAGCATGGATAACTGTAGCTAGGCTATCTCTGTCCAGATAAGGGCGTAGTTGGTATACCAGCCTAAGCTGATAAAAAGTGCTCCGTGCCACTGAGTTCACCTGTGCCTCAAGTGACAGTTCTGGATCCAAGAACACCCCCAAACTACGAACCTGATCCTTTAGGGGGAGTGCAACCCCCTCCAGAACAGGTTGAATATCACCTAGCCGGGCAGACGAACCACCCACTAACAGTACCTCCGTCTTGTCTGGATTGAGTTTCAGTTTATTAGCCCTCATCCAGTCCATTACCGTGCCCAGGCACTGGTTCAGAACAGCCACTGCCTCACCTGGTTTTGATGAGAAAGAGAGGTAGAGCTCTTACTGTTCTCTGCAATCAGATTACTGTTCTCTGCAATCAGGAGCCCTGCCTAACTGGGTTCCCGGTCACAGGGAAGACCGTAGCCCCATTCAGCTTGAATGCAGCTGGCAACAGCCTCTCTTCAGATCTTACCAGTCAACGCTATGTGCACATTTTTCATGCATTTGTTTATTCTGCAAATTGCATTCCAAGCTCAGAAGTGTATGGAACTTGCATTCAAGTGCGAACTGGGTAATTTCTGGTCAAAAACAAACTAATACCTCCCTAGTCAACATGGGGAGGTTGGGGGTGGAGGGGGCAGGATGGGGCTCACACCACACTTTCATTTTCTTAATGCCTGCATCGGGCTACAGTTTCTTCCTGATGGGACTGTACCATTTCCCTCAGTATTGGGCTGTGAAAGCATGACTGTCCTGGCTACAATGGGACAGTGGGAGAGTATAAGAAGAGACTATATTAAAAAAAAAAAATAATAATAATCTAAGTAAGGTACTCAATGAATGTGAAGGAAATAATTTGAAAACACACTGTGAAACATAGCTTCTGAAATCACCACCATCCAATGCTGAATAATCTACAGAGGAAGATGGAAATGTTATATATTTTGTTCTGAGTCTTGTCGTGAATTGGTAGCAAGGTTTACAGCCCATGGTTACTGTGGGATTCATGCCATGGTTGTAGGTCACATCCAACTGGCTAAAAACTTCTGAGTTTATCTTCAGCTCTCCCCTGAGAACTATTGGATGTCTAGTGACAGCACCAACAAAAATTAGGAACATAAGATTAACTGCCTTATATTTTATATCTAGCCTTCTATTGTCTGTTTTGCTTGGCAGTGGCTCTCCAGGGTCTCAGGCAGAGTTCACCTCACCTGCTACCCAACCCCTCTTTTAAATTGGATATGCCAGACACTGAACCTGGGACCTTCTGTCTGCATTACCGTGTGCACACCAGATACCCCAAGGATAGCCTTCAGTCTTCAGACGTACTAAAGATCTGTCATCTACCCTCTTGGCCCCTCCCCTTGGATAGAAGCTTCTGTAAATTATCCTGCTGGCTACTTACAGTGATTTAGATCTTTTCAAAAGACATCTTAGCATGCTGCTTCCCACCATCCCCTGCACACATAAAATGTCCTGTTCGTTCTCCTTCAGGGAGATGCAGCTATGGCTACAGGCCTCTTCAGGCATGTGGCTGCTCATCTGTAGGGCAAAACTGGGTAGGGGGACATCGGTGTGCACATAAGCCCCGCCCCCAGCATCCGGCTTCCAGTTAAACCTTTGTGCATTGAATGTGAAGGTGTCAAGAGGGGTTTGTAAGCACATTCAGGTTCACAGAGTTCCCATGATCGCAAATCCTTATGTGCCTTATCGGGGACTTAAGTTTCTAAAGATACTGCAAAGTCTGAGGAGGGAGATAGGATCTGTAAGGATCCAGCTGATAAAACCTGTTGCTGGGCAACTTGTAGCCCCTTTCAGATGTTGGTGGACTGCAACTCCCATCATGCCTCACCATTGGCTATGCTGGCTAGGGCTGATGGGATTAGCAGTCCAACATCTGGAGTGCCACATGTTGCCCACCCCTGCTTTAAGTATAAGAAGGCCAGTGCCCACAACCACAAAAGAATAATAGCTGATTGCTCATTAGTGATTAGTCACTCCCCTAGTGTATAATTTTTACTAGCCTTGTTATTGTGCCTTTAACAACAACCTGACACAAATTTAGCTGGTGACACTTTCCCTGTCACATATCTCCATAGCAGGAAAAGCTTCACTTTTGCACATCAAGCTATTAAAGGGCAGAGGGGCAAGGGCAGTAAAAATGTTGTCAGAGAAAGAAACAGACACATGGTTTGTTCAGCTATAATGGCCCCCATTTTAACTCCAGTGGCATCCCCTCAGACACCTGTTTCCCTACAGATGCACAAGAATTTGAAACAAAAAATTATCCACATTTATATTAAGGTTATCAGAAAAAGTTTCATACAACAACAACAATAAACCAAAATAGACAACAGTGAGTAGTACTCATCTCCCTCTTCACTGAGAAAGAGAGAAAATAATATTCTGGACGCTCTTGGCAGATACAGGAACAAAAAGCTATCATGAGACTAGCAAAACTAAGCTGCTACCTGTTTCTTCCTTCCTTCTTCACTTTCTTCTATCAAAATCTTCCTAAGTAAGGGAAAATTTATCTCAGAATTCCACACTATCCATACCTTTTGGTGTCACCAGATCATCGGTGCGTGTACCAGACACCCTCAAAATTCTTTGATTTTACTCAGGACACTTGCACAGCATCAGGGTGAAATTGACAAGATGGGAACACCAGCCTTATACGCCTAGGCCCATTGTAACAGGAGTGAGTTGCACTGAACACAATGGGGCTTACATCTGAGTAGACATGTAGAGGCTTGCACTGTGAGCCTCTTACTGCAGTACGTTACTGGCACACTCAGGGATTTACACCACAACAAAGATCCCAGCTGCCCCTCATACTGGTTTCGAAGGGTGTAGGGTCACCCGTGGCTGTTCACACAACACAGCAGTAACTATCTTCCTTTTTAATGGTTCCCAGTACAAAGATAATAGAAGGACCAACTATTGATGCCCTTTCTATAGAGATAAGGAAAGTGGGACCGCGGTGGCTTAGTGGTTAAGATGCTGAACTGCTGACCGGAAGGTCGGCAGGACAGCAGTTTGAGACCCGAGTGCCGCGTGACGGAGTGAGCTCCTGTCAGTCCCAGCTCCTGCCATCCTAGCAGTTCGAAAGCAGGAAATTGCAAGGAGATAAATACATACCGCTTCAGCGGGAAAGGCAACAGTGTTCCGTGCACCTCGGTGCTCAGTCATGCCGGCCACATGACCATGGAAGCGTCTTCGGACAGCGCTGGCTCTTTGGCTTAGAAATGGAGATGAGCACCACCCCCCGGAGTCGGACACGACTGGCTGGGGACACCTTTACCTTTACCTATAGAGATAGTGGACTATCATAGGAACTAAACTGTTCATTTGGAGTTGCATTGAGAGAAGCACACTAAGGGAACCCTTAGGAATTAGGAGGAATGCAACACGGCCAAGGTTTATTTTCTTTTTACTTAAAAAAAAGTAAAAATAAAAATTATTATCTATTTAAAAAGTGGGTTTTGCTGTTCTAACCAGCAATTATAAGGTATCAGTACTTTCCAAGAGGAAGCCTGCGCTCCTGTGCTCATCTGAACCCAGTTTAAGGGGGTGGGGGGATGTGTGTGTGTGTGTGTGTGATATTTAAGTTCTATCTATCTATAATTCAAAGTTGGGAATTAGTTGGTCATTCCTTTTTGACTGCTTCCTGTTGACCGATTCTCATGGAACACACTTCATTGGAAAGCTCTTGACATGCAGATTCCATGAATAATAACGATTTCACTATAATCTAAAGTCGGGAGTTCATTTATGTCCATAAAGTCAACTGCTTTCGTTACATCTGACATGTCTCCACGAACTGTGTTCACGGGGAACCAAGTGCTTGATTCCACATATGTTCAACCTTGAGGCCATTACCTATTGTGGCCATTATTTCCAGCAGGGTTCTTTTAGACAAATAAACAAAAAAACGCTGCCTGCCAGGCAGAAATGTGGAAATGAAAGGTTTTGTCATCACTTCATTTTCATGCCAGAAAATCTTCACGTTCTGAATTGTTTTGCCGACAGTCGTTGCATTTTTGCTAAAGGCGCACCCGGAGGAGTTGTACTTCCTGTTCACTCTGCAGAGTGAGGGTACTTCCAGGCAGAGGGCAGCTCGCACAGCCAGTTAGAAGGCATTGTGCAACAATTCCATCCTTTTTTTCTTTAGTAGATTTTCTGCAGTACCAAAACAAAAAAAAGATGGAAGAAGCAGCAGTGGGAAAACACAACAGGATCATGAGTGGAAGCCAACTTTGGACTCCCTGTAAAATTCTGTAATTGAGGCAAAAGTGTCCTTAATAAATGGGAGGATATGGAAAGAAAGTGTCCTGCAATGGCCAAAATTAATATGAATGAATTATTCTACCTGCAGATCTTGCTGTTGATGTTTGTGGTAGAAAGGATTCTGTTTCAAGGATTCTGTTTCCCATTTTCCCATGCCAAATTGACTCTATGGGGAAATCCAGATTTAAAAATTGAAAAGAACATGTTTTTGTGGCAGACCTGGATGGATAAGATGATTTTTTACCTTGGATCAGTCATTGGGTGATGATTTTTTGCCATCAGCTTTACAAGATAAATTTGATTTGCCTGCTACAGCTGAATGGCAGTATTTGCCATTGCAACATTTGTTAGAATCTAGATTCAGTCCTGCTACTTTTACTGCCTCAGAGTCCCCTTTGCTATTGGAAACACTTACTGAAGCTGACCAGGTATATCAACCCATGATTCATGTTTATAAATACTTATTATCAGAGAATAAATATTATACACAGGGACTTCAACAGGAATGGAACAGGCAATGTCCTATTTTGCCTAATCAATGGACTGCTGCTTTGGTGTCTGTATCTGATGTATTTATGGACCTTTGGTTACGTCTTATTCAGCAGAAACTCTTGTTTCAAGTCTATTGGATGCCACAACATGTCTTTAATAAAGGTTTGTCTAACTCTGCTAATTGTTGGAGGTGTAATACAATTAATGCTTCTTTTATTGATATGTTTTGGAAATGCCCCCAAACAGCCTCCTTTTAGGAGGAAGTGATCTTATGGATAAACTTGGGGAATGCTCTGTAATATTTACTGATGCACATGTTCTTTTAAATTATTTACCTGCTTCTTGGAATGTAACACATGGTCAGCGTAAATGGATTTTTCGTGACCTCTTAACTGCTAAAAGACTGATACTACAGTAATGGAAGGATAAATGCCTCTTATAATGCAATGGATTGAAGACATAACACTAGCAGCATTCGAAAGAGTGGTATATAGGCACCACTTGCAAATGGACTTATCTTTGGATATTTGGTCTGCTTTTATTGAAGTTTATTTATAATCTATTCTACCCCCACCCTTTTTTTTAGAGTGTTATAATATTTGAAACGGAGCCCTTAAAAACATGTATACTTGTGATTTTTAAAAATTTTCTGTTGTTCCAGCTTCTTTTGTGTTTTGTTGAAATTTGTAATTAAAAAATTGATGTAAAAAAAAACCTGAAGTCACCATAAAAACTTGACATTTATTCTCCCCAAAGCAGTAATTTTAGGGTTTTTCTTATTTAGAATTTAAGTCTGACCACAAGATGGCACTTGATGACTTGCACATTAAGCAGATTTACAACTGTAGTGTGTGTGTCACTCAAACCCTCTCTCCTCACTATTTCTCCTGTCTAGTTCCATTTCCTAATAATACTGGTGGTAGTGTAGTGTTCTTTTGTTTTTTGTGGCTCTGCTATCCAGAATGGGGGGGGGGGGAGGAGGAGGAGGAGAAAGAAGAAGAAGAAATCAAGTAGGAAGGCAGAGTCCTATCTACAAACAGAAGAGGGACATACCAGCCATTGCCTTTTCAAATTTTTGGAAAACATTTTAAGGATTTAAATACTTTTAATCTATGCATTTGATTTTTTAAAATTGTGATTTCTTAGGAAAGCCCATATTTGCAGTGGTGGTGTCAGAATTGCCCTCCAACACATTTAAGATCCACCAGTTCCCAGTACTTTCCATTCATCTTCCCCCTGCTCTACTCCAAATTATTTATCTTTGGCCTGGGACTACTTTGCATTCTTATATAGGCTCAAGGAAAACAAATCCATTATTCAGATATTTTGTGAGATGGAGAGGACTGTTTCCTTTCCATCGCCTTCCAGAAGTATCCTCAGTGCTATTATCACAAGCTTCTGTTTCTATTTTATACTGGCAATAACATGACAACAAATCATTTTTCACAGATCCTTTGGAAAAGCTGTAAAGTTGGCGAGACTGGACTGCAGGGGTGGAGAGTTCACCTGTACCTTCCACCTTTCTCCTGTAGGAAGCAGATGGAGATGAAATGTGAATCACGGGAGTTTGGAATGCAAACTTACTTCTGTTCAGAATGCCTCACCCTGCTATGAGGGGAGCCCAGACTCCTCCACATTTAAGCCTGGGCTAGTATTGTCACATATTGCCACACACAGGGCTTCATCCATCATCTCCACTGCTGCCTTCCTACTTCCCCCTTTCCTTTATGTTCCCTTAGTAGTGGCAGTGCAGGGGTAGCAGCAGCTCACTGTCTGTCCTTCTGTCACTCTCCCTGGCACCAAGAATGCTGCAACAGAAACATTCCCCAGGGCCCCTAAGTCCATCTTTGCCAGTTTCCTCTCCTCACGCACCCACGCATACACACCCACTCGACGTTGATGCAGTTTTTAAAGCATGCTTGTTAAATGCAAGTGACATCATGTGTAGTTTGGCCTTGAGAAACTGCTGCTGCAGCGTTCTAGGTACTGGGGAGATAGTACAGGGTAGGGGGAGAGGCAGCGGCAGAAGCCCCTGAGACAGGTGTGGGAGCCACTGTCCTAATCGCGCTGGCAGGTGCATTTGGGAGAAGAGAAGCTGGCAGTGGGGAAGGAGCACAGGGCTTTAGAGGGCGTGGAGGATGGCAGGGGGTGTTGGGGAAAAACACCTGATCCAGACGTGAACAGACGTCAGGCTTGCAGGGTCTACATCATTTTTTTACTAGTACCCTGAGGTCCACCAACTGGAACCAGGTGTAAAATAGTGGCTCATGTTATAGAGGGCAGTGGATTTGACAAAATATTAAGGAACAGGGTGCCTCTGAGCACATGCACAACCCAGGAATTTGTGTTCAGTACCAGAACCAAGCTTAACACACAAATAGCCATTCCCGGTTTCCCCCCAAACTGTTCTTCTTCAGCAAACTAATTTTCATGGGGTGGGGAGGAAGGTTTTTAACTGTTGATATTGTTAGATAATTGGGACTGAAACCCAGAGATCCACCAGTAGATCCTAATCTACCTTCTGATCTTCCCTCCCAAACCTAGGATGGCCATGTGTCCTCTTTTAGAGAAAACAGCCCTCCGTTTGAAGACCTGCCAGAAAACCATCCTCTATTTAAAGGTGTCATCAATCAATCAATTAATTAATTACACATCTGTTCCACCCAATAGCCAAAGTAAGCACATGAACAACAGACTAAAAAGCCAGGCACACGGGCCATGTGGCCACAGTCTTCCACACTATCATGAGATGCACTGCATTTTTATTTAAATCGTTATAACAATTTCTAAATTTGCAGCTATACATCCAAATTAGCACACGCAAATTATATGCAAGACCCTGTCCTCTTTTTCGGTCATACATTTCCTCTTTTTTGGTGATACGAAAGTGGTCACCCTCACAAATCCACTCACTTTTGTGATCTTTTCTTGCTGCAGTCGAAGAGATGTGAGGGTTTTTTTCAAGCTCTCACAAGAAAACATAGCAAAAGCCCAGTGGAAACAGAGATGAGCCAAGGGGAATCTCCCATCACCAGTTATCATTATATAGAATTTTACCGCTGCTGGCAAGCTGCTTTTTCTTTGGCAGATTGTGGGTTAATAGTCCAGGATGGTGGGGTTTCCTCAATGGAAGTGAATGATAGGAAAAACGTATCCCCATAGCTACGAATCTCTCTCAAGTGTTTTGCATAAGCTACCCATGAAACATCATACCCCCCTCTCAATGAAGAAATGAGGCAAGAAGGAAGGAAGGAAGGAAGGAAGGAGGTAGAATGGACATCTTTTCATGTCACTCAGAGAGAACAAAATTGTGGTATTGTGGTAGGCGAATTGCATGTTGGGAATCGTAGTAGAAATGGGGAGGAAGAGGAAATGAAAGGGAGGAGTCAGGAGGATTGCAGAGAGAGACTGCTTGAATTTTCAGTTTGAGAAAAGGCCTAGTGAAGGCCTAGAATAAAGAAGCATTTAAGTAGCTATTTCTGGTGTCTTGGGATTCTTGCAATTCAACAAGAGCATTTCTTGCTGGAGTTAACTAAAACAGGGGCGGGAAACTTTGGCTGGGGATACTCAAATTGCTCTCTGAAGATCTGCTGCTTGCTATAGGAAAGTCTGTTTGCATCCACTATGCTCTACTGATATACTTGTAAATAATGTAAATATTATAAAGACCCTAAACTTCTCAAGTGCTCTCTCCCCCATGGGAACAAAGCCTCTGGCTCTGTCCCTGGAACTTCTCACCATGGGAATGGGTGAAGCAACAAAAACGGTCATCCTAAAGTGTTAAAGGGAGGAACTGAATTCTTGCTAACCCTATATAATATAAAGTTGGGAGTTAGTTGGTCATCCCTTTTTGACTGCCTTCCCGTTGATGAAATGTACTTCACTGTAAAGCTCTTGACACGCAGATTCCACGAATAACAATGGTTTTCACTATAATTCAAAGTTTATTTATGTCCATAAGGCTTTTTTTTTTTTTTTAGAATTAGGCTGGCTTCTATAGCAATGTACTATAAAGTTTTATTTTTAATATCAAAAAATGTCAAGTATAATTAAACAAACATAATTGCAAATTGGAGCAAAATGAAATATGAACACACAAAAAACCTCCGTACACCTCTTTAAACAGGTGCAGGCCAAAGTAGAATGATGTGCCAGTAACATACAGCCTGTAAATGAATCATGAAGGGATTAAGAGACACCTACAATTAAAAGTAACCCAGTCAAAGTTTAGTTATCGATCAGAAAGGAAGTCTCTAGCTCTTAAATTTAACAAAATAACATTGAAACATTCCACTCATTACTAACATGCCTACATGTCAAATGCTTACTGGCAACAGTAACATGCACGTTTGTGACCACAGCGAAACTCTGGCCTTGCATCGGTCAGTATCTTGAACCAGCCCAGGAGTAGGAGGCAGACTGTATCTGTTGGCATGCGTCCTGCAACCAATATCGACAGGTTTGATATCGGTAACCGTGTCAGGGTTCGTGAACACTGCAACGCCTTGCTTTTCAGTGGTGAATCGTCAGCGCTTTGCTGCCATGGCAGAAAGGTTTCACTACCACTGCTCACAGTTCCGGACTTCAGCCACAACATTGTCACCAACGTCTCTGCTCTTGGCAAGCAATTCCTGAAGGACATTTGCAAGTACAGCAGTGCCCTAGGCTTTGCTTCCTTCTACGTACCGCTCAAGACAGCACACCTGAGTTCGGGGTGCTATCATGACCCAGGAGTCCAGCAGTGACATGGACTCTGAGGCACACTGCAGTCACATGAGACTCCAAGCGATGGCCAGTTGTACATTCTTGACCCTGACGAGGCCACTACGGCTCACCTCGAGCAAGTAGAGAACAGCACACTGGGCCACACCTTGCTGGAATCACTCCCCAACCTGCTACTTAATGTTAACCCATACGCTTATGAGTACCATCATCAGCATCTAATTTATATGCTGCTTTTCCGCCCAAAGTTGCTAACAAAAGAGCAATACAACAACAGTTTAAAGGACCTCATTACAATCATAAACAACTAATTTCACTGATACCGACGTAATAACATTTCAGATTAATTACAAAATAGGCAAAATCAAACACTGCAACACAATATCAATTATCTTTCAGTAGGGTGTAAACCGGAGCCCAAAAAGCTAAATCTTCCCTATGCATTAAGGCTTTAATAAACACCACAAACTGCAACAGCTATGCTAGGAAAACAAACTTCAGAAAATAGCAGCCAGGTTTCTGAAAGCCTGCAGCAGATCTCTCCCATAGCCCACTCTCTCACACTGGTGAAGTTCTCAAGGCTCCAGCAGAAACAAGTGTTCAGTTTCTTCCCCTGTGCTCTGGATGTTTCTGCTGCTCCGGGAGGGCCTATGGTGGCTGCAGATATATACCCAGCCACTCCGGAAACCAGGTGCTTTCACTCACCCCAAGGCAGAACTTGCCTTACTCCACTCTCTCACAGTGGTGCAGTTCTCAAGGATACAAGAATGTCAGTGAAATCCTTGAGCATGAGAATGCTGCCACACTTGCTGCTGGACATGCACCAGTGGATGTATCACTGTGCCTCCATCACGACTGCAGAATGATGAATACCATGGTTCACTCTGGGCGCTATAATATTCCCCATGTCTCTGAAATTGCTGCTGCATTTGTTACCTTAGATGGCTTTCCTCCGGCTGATTGTTGTCTGATAGTATACCCTGAAGGTGGACAGTGCCGCAAGATCTCCTACATGGAGAGTCATGGCGACCCTTTGGTTTACCCTTTGCTGCAATTTCACAGTGAGGCTGGATGGGGTCCTGGCATGGTGCATCTTGCAGCCAGAGGAACGAAGTTGGCATCTATCTGCCTACATTTGTCTTCTGCCCTGGACAACTCTATGTTGCTGAGAGTCATGTGCACTCATTGAGAAACCCAAGATTCAAGTTGTCAGTCGACTAGAACAAGGATGTTACAGTGGCCGCCCTGGAGTTTACACCTAGAACATTGCATTTAATGTTATTTGTGAAGATAACAGATGTAATATTCTCAGGTAACCAACTTGTTGTCCAAAATATCTATCTAAATTCCAAAATACGCAGCGTCTATCCTGATCTCACCCAGTGAGTAGAGCCCACTCCCTTTCCCTATGTAGCAGGATGATTTCCTCAGACTGATGGCCGCAGGCCAAATTCAGTTATTTACACAGAAACCTGATAAAACCTATTGGAAGAAGGAAAAGGCAAACAAAAATTAAAAGCAGAAACAAGAGAGGTCTTGGGAAGGTATACAAAGACTGCACAGTCCTTTACCACTTTCTTTCTTATATGATTTATATCCCTCTTCAGTTTTTCTCAGGGCAGCTTACAACTATCAGTGAAAGAAATGAGGCTGCCCAATGAAATGTCACTTGTGCATACATGGGGAACCTTTGAAATCACAGATCGGGTCAGCTCTCAGCCGGTTCGATCTGCACCTTTAAAGATCCCCATTTTCAGCAGGAGAGGCTGCCCAGAGTGGGAAAGGAGGGATCCAAAGGGGAACAAAATGTCTCTTCCCCCCCTTACCTTTCTTCTGCATGACTGCATGCATGCAGTGGGTTTTTTCCTATTTGTTTTTGCCCTTTTTATTTTATGTACTTCTGCAAATTCCGGGGTTGTGTGTGAAGGGTGCTATGGTGCTGTTTAATTTTGCAAGTATCGGCACTCAGTTGGGACGGGTACAACCTATTAAACACAACAACAGCTTGCATAATAAATAAAAATAGGATAAAACCAACTCAAAAGGGGTTAGAGCTATTTCAGTCCTGGAAACTGAAATGATAAAAGTAGACACCAAGTAAATCACGTGGGAGAGAGCATTTCACAACCAGGTGCCATCACTAAGAAGGGCATTTCAGATGGCATGTACACCCAAGGACTACCCAAGTAAGTTTTAAAATGGAGGCAAACTCATTTGAAGGCA
This sequence comes from Heloderma suspectum, assembly GCF_057233095.1. Taxonomy (NCBI): domain Eukaryota; kingdom Metazoa; phylum Chordata; class Lepidosauria; order Squamata; family Helodermatidae; genus Heloderma; species Heloderma suspectum. The sequence goes on along the minus strand of NC_139459.1, from coordinate 83,525,283 downwards.
AGTGATCTTTCAGATACCCTGGTTCCAAGCCATATACGGCTTAGGTACCAGCACTTACAGTTAGGTCCCCGTCCCTAATAGACTAGCATATACGGCTTAGGTACCAGCACTTACAGTTAGGTCCCCGTCCCTAATAGACTAGCAGTAGCTTCCTTTTCTCCCTTATTCATAGGACAATAGCTTCTTGAACAACATGCTACTGATGCTGTATGAGCTCTCACTGGCACAAGACACAGTAATTAGCCTTTAATACAGCAGTGGGCAACTTGTAGTCTTCCAGATATTTTGGCCTACCACTCCCATCAGCCCTAGCCAGCATAACCAATGGTGATGGGTGATGGGAGTTGTAGTCCAAAACATCAGGAGGGCAAGTTGCCCACCCCTGCTTTAAGATGACACATTACAATCCTATGAGCTAGATTAGGCTGTGATGGCAAATAATTCAATGCCACTTATTGAAATTCACATTGGATCAAAGATTAGAACCCTGGTCTTTCTAGTCCGGGGTGGGGAAACTCTTTCAGGCCGGTGGGTGAATTCAAGTTCAGAGAAGCTCTTGGGGGACACATTCGGGTGGTGGGAGGGGCCAAAGAAAAAGGGGCGGGGTAACCCCCCCCCAGCGTATTTTAGTTTAAAAATCATCCTGACAGTAGTTAAGCCTTAGGAGGGGTACTGAAAACATTTAGAATGGGGGGGTGCACAAAAGCCAGGAAACCACCAAACAATCCATGGGGAAAAGGGGGGGTTCGGGCCAGGGAGCATGGCCATGCAGGGAACCCCAGACGGCCAAGCGTGGACCCCAGGCCTGAGGTCCCTCCCTCCCGCCCGCCCGCCCTAGTCTAGGTCTAGCACTACTGCCTGTTATACCACCCTGACTTGTTACCCACACCTACACCCATGTGAACAATTTAGAGAGATGAAAAGGTTTTGCCTTACCTTCTAGAATGTGTTGAAAAAGAGGCAGCCCCTGAAAATGTCACCAGTGTTAGTTCTCCCAAATCCTTTGGGTGGGGAAGAGGGAAGTCCCTTCATCCCTAAGGACATGGGGAGGATTGGGGCTTCAATAACACATGCCAGGGGACTTGAAGCCTCAATGTTCAACCCCCTCCCTCCACTTGGGACACTTCCAATAGCAAAGGGGTAGCCCCTCCCCCGCATTGCCTAATGGCTCCAGGGAACCAGGTCTGTGTGGATGTGGGTGCAGAATGGCCAAGTAGTTCTGCCTGGTACCTCTTTGTGATGGGTAAAGGGAAGCAACCTGTGCTTGCTTCTTTAAGCCATCACCCCCCCCCCCAAAAAAAATCTGGTTAAAACATTGCAAGGTATTATTGCTGGGCTATGATGAGTTTGGAAGGATGAGCGAAGGAAGATAGATGCTTTTGAACTGTGGTGCTGGAGGAAAATTCTGAGAGTGCCTTGGACTGCAAGAAGATCAAACCAGTCCATACTCCAGGAAATAAAGCCAGACTGGTCACTTGAGGGAAGGATATTAAAGGCAAATCTGAAGTACTTTGGCCACATCATGAGAAGACAGGATAGCCTGGAGAAGATGCTGATGCTAGGGCAAGTGGAAGGCAAAAGTAAGAGGGGCCGACCAAGGGCAAGGTGGATGGATGATATTCTGGAGGTGACAGACTCGACCTTGGGGGAGCTGGGGGTGGCGACGGCCAACAGGAAGCTCTGGCGTGGGCTGGTCCATGAAGTCACGAAGAGTTGGAAGCGACTGACCGAATAAACAACAAATAATAAGTTTGTAGAAATGTACCTTACTGTAGAATATTAGCATAAGAAATTATCTTTCATTTGTGGCAAAGGCACCTTTTTAGATCTGGGAAACCACATACATTCATGCAAACCACTTGTTTCTCTAAGCAGTACTGATTAAAATGGATCATGCTCAGCACACTTCTTTCCATAAAGGGAATTGGGAAATGTCGTCGTGGCTACATTACCAGACAGTGGGTTGGCTCCAACACATCCCTAGCATGAGCAGAAGGCACTATTGCTCATGCCAGGGGAGGCAGCCAATTTCCATCAATTACACCTTTAGCTTCAACCCATCTTCTCCACCGCATCAAGTGATGTTCTGGAGTAGCTTTGTTACTCCACAGGGGACTAGAGCTGGAAGGAAGCATTGGAAGAGGCCCATTCCCCAAGTAGATCTCTGCTTGAGGTTTTGATACATGCCATGGATCTTGATGGAAGGTATTCTGGAGTTCTGCTGAATTAGATGTGTGACTGCATGCCACTCAATTGTAGTTAAAGAACTTGAACATCATAGGACAGCCCTAGATTCCAGGGGCTAGAGAAGCTTTATGTGATTTTAAATTGGGTTGACAGGTATTTTATGTAATTTAGATAAATATCACCTACTGAACAGCTTTGTTTAGTGCAGCTGCTGTGAAAATTATAAGTATATACATTTAATCACTGTGGAGACTATTTGATATAAGCGCATGAGAAGATGCTCAGTGAGTTTCCTGTTCTATTGACGATATGCTTATTATACATGTCGTGCAATGAATGGTTATATTCATTTGGTCTGTATTCTTATGAACATTCCTTTCTTGGGCTGCAAATGGAGCCTTGTTTGGTGAAGACCTTTGGTTCCAGACAAAATGAACTTGACTGATTTTCAAGGTGCTATTGAAGTCAATCAATAAGGATTCCCATGAAATGTTAATAGCCTTGGGATGACAGGCCTTCGTGTGTTGGCATTTAGAAGGCAAAAAGCAAATAGTAATAGATGGAACAGTCTTAACAATGGAGAGGAAGAATGGGCTTGCCCATGATCTGCATGGGAATTGATGTTTTTAGAAGCAAAGGTAAAACAAGTGAGGTTGTCACTCACTGTTTGTGTTGCATGTGCAACAGAGGTGCAGGGGTATGTTGTATTTCTGAATGGGGTTCATTTCTGATGAACTTTACATAATCCAAGCCCAAATCTCCTTGAACTTTGTTGGCTAGACTTATGAGATTGGCCCATTCTTTCCTCTTCCTCAAAGCTTCGTCTCTGGCAGCAGTGATGGAGATAAATCCCAAAAAGGGGTATGGGAGAATAAGCCTTGATAAGGCTCTTGGTGCTACTAGAGGCCCACATGGTTGCAGCTCAGCTGCTAGATGTTTTGTGGAAAGGGGTCAAGAGTGCAGTGTGAAAGGGAGAGGAGCTAGCTGCAGGGAAAACTGTGGGGGACTGGCATGGAAGTATTTGGAATGGGTCAGGTCTTTCCAGGATTCAGAAAACTCTTGGGAAAATCCTGAACATTTTCAGATAATTTCCCCCAAAAAGACTAGGAAAGAATGAGCCCATTCAATAATCAAGATAAGGGTGGAATGGGCTGGTTCCCATCTCTACTGGGAAAGATTACTGAGCTAGATAAAACCAGTACAACTGACACTGCAAGGCAATTCTTATGTTCATATCAGAACCATCGTCTATTTGGCATTAAGGAATTTTAACTGGGAGTATACTGTCTGGAAAGAACAGGTGCAAAAGATTTTAGTTCCTGCTCCACCCCACCCAACCATGAGATTAGGAAATTTAGGGTCAAGTCTATTTCCAGATGGTCGGGTGCTGGCTACACAAACATTCATTTTAGTGTGGACGCACAGTAGCGTTAAAACATGCTACTTGAAAGATTACAGGTTACAGAACCACTTTGAACACCATTCGAGATAATGAACTTGCAGTATGTTCCATATATGTTTAGGTATTCCTTGCACATAGGGATGTAGTTTTTGTAAAATCTGTCCCATCTGCGTTTTGTGGATTGCCAGGTGCCTTTTGTTCCGTCCTCTGGTAATTGATGGAATTGGATTTTTGAATTTCCCACATTTGCACAAATTCACATTTCTGAAAATGTGCAAATCCCCCCTTGCGCATTTTCATGCTTTAGCCTACGGGGGGGGGATGTGTTTTTTTTTCTTTTACATATTTTTCTACAACTAAATTTCCATAAAATTTTGGAAAATAAACCGGTTCGCAAGTGCATGGAATCTGTGTGCCTCAGGAAAAGCTGGTCTGCTGTGGAATCTGTGGGTTGGATTCATAGAAATCCAAACTCATTTCATTCCGTTGAGGATTTCTCTGACATCACTACTTGCACATCATGTTAAACTTTACGCAAGACTTTCAAAAAAGGTAAAAAGGTAAAGGTGTCCCCAACCAGTCGTGTCCGACTCTAGGGTGTGGTGCTCATCCCCGTTTCTAAGCCGAAGAGCCAGCGCTGTCCGAAGACGCTTCCGTGGTCATGTGGCCGGCATGACTGAACACCGAGGTGCACGGAACGCCGTTACCTTTCCTGCCGAGGCGGTACCTATTTATCTACTTGCAATTTCTTGCTTTCAAACTGCTAGGTTGGCAGAAGCTGGGACTGAAGACGGGAGCTCACTCCGTCACGCAGCACTCGGGTCTCGAACTGCTGTCCTGCCAACCTTCCAGTCTGCAGTTCAGCGTCTTAACCACTAAGCCACCGTGGCCCCAAGACTTTCAAAACCAGAAGATAACTGTAATACCATCAGTAAAAATACGATTTAGGCGACCACATTTAATTCATTCCCATTTATTGCAGCAATCCCTCCCCAAATACAGAGTAGTAACTGCAATACTCAACGTTGTTAAAACATTAGAAAAGCCATTGTGTGACCGTTACAGTACAGTATTATCAAAATATGACATTTTCGAACTGTGGATAGTACCAACCAAAGCTCAATCCTTAAATTAAGACCATAGTTCATTTTTAAATAAACAGAAAAGCATATAAAAAGAATTATGTAAAAAGGAAAGCCTAATATAAACATAATGAAACAATAAATAATCATTTTTTCAGATACCTTCTAAACACTTCCTAATTTCCTAACATAAAGTTGCATCTACAGAGATGGTATTGCTGAGTGTCAATGGAAAACAATTATTTCAAGTCATTACTGATTGGAACTTAAAAAACATGGCGCCAAAAACAAAAGTTGAATTTCTACTAAATGTATCACAAACTTGCCTCTTGCTAACAAGTTACAGTTTAAATTTACTGGAGTGTTAGAAAGTTCTTTTAACAATTGTTGACTTAGTGTTGTGTGTGTGTGTGTGTGTGTATATATGTAGTATAGAACATTCTCATGTGAGAAGCAACCTTTATTAATTCAGAGACTACATTTTGCTCCCATCAACATATGCATATTTAGTTAAATTTGATATCGTATACACAGCACACAGAGATACATTTCATTTGGTTCCTTTTACAGACCACGAGCTATAGTTTTCCTGATTGGGCAAATTTTTAAGTGCACCTTGTACACTTTTTTGGGATAGCAACATTAAATTCATGCTCTATTGTCTGTACATAAAAGAATGGAAATTCAGGTTCACTGAGTAAATGTATGTCCCCTATCATCACACCAATAAGCACTGCATACCTGTAATAATCAATACTATTAGTTACACATTGGGAATGTTTTTCACAAAATAAACTGCTTCTATTATAACTTCCAATTTCCTTTCAAAACCAGATACTGGCATTGATTCATTCTACCTGGCAGCCAACTTGTATTGCACTTCTGAAAAAAGGAGAACATAATCAACATTGATAACACAGTGTGAGTTGTAACTTACTAAAATGCAAATCACTATATGCAAGAAATCACGTTGTCTCAGTAACTGGGACCTCCAAAAAGAATTATTTGTTCATTTACTTTGATCTTTTCCAGCAGAAAAAATGTATGTTTTTATATTCTGTATCTTTAGTAACAAACACTGAAATTATAAATGTTCGATCTAGTATGATACCCCATATTAATTCCAAGAGGCTGAAAAAGACTTTTAGGCCATTCTTACAGATAATAGATATAGCACTATTACTAACCGGTGAATAAAACCTCAAGCGAGTCTTCAGTAAGCAGTTCAGAGAGTAAAAAAATATAAAGCAGTCAACACATACACACACAAACAGGGCACACAAATTGGCAGTTCTTGAATACACAAGATGTCATATACAAATTAAAATGCAAGGTCAAGAGGATCAAACCTGAGTATTTAACAAGATTAAGCTTAGATTCTGACAAGTGAATCAAGTGCCTTTGGATGCTTCTAATAAAATCTGGTCCATTTAACTTGTTGAATGAACAGTTATCTTTATATAGATGGCCCTCAAAAGATTGAAGTATCCTGTTAGGTGGCATCCCATAAACACCACTGATATTTACAGCATCCTGTAACAGAACTGCAGTTTCACAGTGAACCTGCAGAGTGAAGACTGGCCCACTAACCTTCAACCAAGGCAGCCCAATGGAAAAAAATAGGTAGGATGGAATCCGAGAAAATTAGTATCTCTGTTAGTATACTTCAGGTACAAATTGAATAGTACAAAGTCTTAGATGTTAACATCATGAATTTGGTTGTTATTACAGCCAACCTGCCCCACTTACCTGTTTCAGATCTAACAGACAGCTTTAAAAAAATGAAAGACACACACCATTCCAAATAATAAGAAACATACAGCAGTAAAAACTAATACCTTGATGGAAGACCAAACGCAGCATTTTTTATTGTAAGATGGAAGAGTCTAGAATTAAAGAAAGTTTGATCTAAAGTTTTAGCCAACGGCAGAGTGACATTCTTTATAAATTTACAAAACAGGATATATGGATGAAATTTGGTTAACTTCAGAAGGCACCTCAAGGCTAAAAGGCTTTTATAAATCTATAATCCTTTCATTGATCAAAAATAAACACTTTTATTGCTGCCACTCAAGTAGCAAAGAAAAACCTGTTTATTCGTTCGTCAATCTACCAAGGAATCCTCCCCCATTAAGCAAGATTAAATTACAGAAGAATTAGAAGAAAACTGAAGCTTTCACAACTTTAGGAGTATAGTAATGTTCCTTGTGTGCTTTCAAGTCAGTAGAATAGTGAAAGAGAAGTCACTTTTGCCTGTGTGTGATGTTAATATTTTAATCAAACATCTCAGTCTCTCCCCTTCAGGCACTGAAGTACCATTTCTTCACAGCTGCCTGTTGTGCAGTAGTGCTTAGGAATAGAAGGTAAGAACACTCTGATGATTCCCACGGACAAGGAGAATTGGTGGAAGATCCTTTGAAAGAGCTTCTATCCAGGCCATGTACAATGCACTAGATACTGCACTTTTTCGTGCAACTGGCAAACTCCTACAACAGAAAAGGGGGGCGGGGAGTGAGAGTGTCAAAACTGGATTATCTAATGCAAAATGTTTTCAATTACAGAGACAGACAGCTAGCATTTATATTTTCTTATGTAAGCTGATGTATATTCATTCGCTACCCAAAACATTTTGCTTAGTGGCAGTACTAACATGCCAGAAGAAAAATGACTTCCAGATTGTATCTCATATACTCCTTTTGCTATCGTCAAATACAGTTTTTTGGGAGTAAAACCCATAGAACTCAGTGGGACTTATGTTAAAGGGAGTATGCAGAGAATTAGGCTATCAGACCACTCATTATTCAAAGAAAGGTGCTGGGTCTTTCCAGTTCTTTAGGACTGGTTTCAATTCCTCCCTCCAAGTATTATTTTAGTCAGACACACACAAATACATTACCCAGGCAACTGAATGAATTAGTGGTGTATCGCTATTACTTGACAGGCTACAAACAAGTAGTCTAACTTCCCAAGCACTGAAAAGTGGTGGGTCATCTGCCTACTATACAGCCTGCACAAAATAAACCAAGTCACATGTGGAAATTAGATTAGAGCAGGGGTGGGCAACACATGGTCTGCAGGCTGCATATGGCCCCTGCTGCAGCCCCACCAATGAATTTGGTGGAGGCAGCAAAAAAGGGGACCTTTTAAAAAAAATGGTGGTTTTGGTGCTATGGAGCGCTAGAATGGTCAAATTTACCTTCAGAAGAAAGGGTCAAATTTACTTTCAGAACAAGATATATTTGACTCATTTAGCACCCTGTAGTATCTCAATTTCAGACTTTACTGGTAAACAGTTTATCTTAACAACCAAATTTCATCTTTTTACCAATTGCAGAATAGCTTAACTTTAGGTGGCAAATATGTAGCTGTGTTTTCAAGAACACAGCCCCATAGTATTTATTATGATATAGTGACTATAGCACTGACATCATGCAGTTCTCGTATGTAGTTTACACACAGAAACCCCAAATATCTGTTTTTCCTCTGAAAATTTTGCCCTCCAAAACAGTTAACTGGTAGATAAACATGATATACACCAGTACAACACTTGTGAATGCCACAAGTGTGGTACTGGTGTATATCATGCCGCCGGTGCACTATAAATAAAAATAGTAGCTACTGGTCACTAAGCTGTTTGGGAGCTTTCTACTGTGTTTCAGAACGTAATATATTTGAGAAGCTTCAAAAGTGCTAACAACATTTTCTGAGCAGTATTTTGGTGTTTCCAATATTTACTACAAGTGATACCAAGAACCACAGAAAACAGTACTTACATAACAATTAGATTAGCTGTGCTTGAATGTTCTTTCAGTAACTCATTTAATCTAATCTGGCGGTGGCTCTACAATTAAAATGAGAACACTGTTGATGTAAGATGTACAATCAACATTGTAAAATCTAGAAGTAGTTGATTTACAGATGTAGGAACTCAAACCCAACTGAATATTATAGAAAGGTCAAATATGCCTATGGATCAGGGGGAACTAAATACATACTTTGGTTTTGTACAGCTCAATTTCATTATCTGTGATTCTCCAAGGCTCATCTTCTTTCATTTTATCTGCAACATCTTGCTCTTTATCATCTTCATGAAGTCTGAATGGTTCAATCATTTCTTCAAAAGCTGTGATGCTGGAAATTTGATCATACAATTCAACTGCATCAGTTCTCAGATCAAAGCTGAAATATTTGTCCTCAAAGACATGCCACTAAAATGCTACATTTATTTATTAGATAAATGTTTTTTTTTCCATTTCATAATGCCATTAAAAACTGCAGACCAATTGGTTGGAAACCGAACAGCTTCTTAAAGAAGCTGTTAAAAAGAAGCTCTTTATGTTCTTTATGCTAAACAACCTGGAGTTAACCCCACAATTGCCCATGGTTTATTGCTGGGATAACTCTGGTTTAACCCCCAAACAACACAGAGTTTCCAGGTTCACACATCATGAAATAACCCAAGTACAGGGCATTCTTGGGTTGTTGACTGAAAGCAGAAACAACGAGTGTGCGGCTCGCATGCTTCACTCCTACCCACAATTCCTGGGTTAAATCCACAATTCAGGTTAAACCACCCAGGAATTGCTGCTGTGATGAACAAACCAGGTCTATGTCTGTACCTGGGCTTCCTGGGCTAAGAATTTTAATCCTTAGAATGTTAAGAAGCCAGAGCAATCACACCTGTGTCTACAGACAGCTACTTTGAAAACTATGACCTCATTTTAGAGAAATGGGATGGGAGACCTGCATATATGGTGAACCCTTTCATTCATCTTTTCATTCTGTCCTAAAATGCAAGTTGTTTTAATTTTTTCCATTTTAAAAGTCAATTGAAAAAGCATCTTGGGTTGACATGTGGTGAGATGCTATTTGAAAAGGAGAAAAGGAATGTTCTCTTACACATACATAAAATAGATATTGTTTGAAAAGCTTTGATTGGGTTCGCACATCATGATAAGCCACTGTGGTTTATTTTTCTGAATAAGCCATGGTGGTTTATCGTGTTGTCTGTGTGGTTTTCCTGTACCATGATGGCTTATTTCCCCCAAATAGGCCATTCTAATAAGCCACAGTCTGCAGCAAGGTTTATTTAAGCCACCGTGGCTTATCACATCATCTGGTACTCACTATGGCTTATTCTAACTGCCTACAGAGTTGGCTGGCAAGAGCAGCCAAAACTGACATGGCCGTTCTGCTCCAGCCCGAAGAGACCTTTTCCCGACAAACAGCCCAGGGACAACCGCAATCAAACGAGCACAGCCTTCCCTGATACCATGCTACAGTTACAAAATGACAGTTGCCCCCGAATATAATGACAGCCTTGCGCTATTGCGCTACCCCACTACAGTGAAGTTACACAATGACAGGCTTCTCTGATTGCTACTTTGAAACTGCGCAACCTGGGAAACAGGGAAAAACTGCTCAGTTTTCCTTGAAGAAGTGCAGTTCCACAATTTTCTACTACAGCATCTGGAGGCTCCCTATGAAGGCACTCCATCTGTGCAATTTCGCCCAATTACAGCAAACTCTGAGGGAATTATAGCTCCCACCCCTTTTTCCTGTTATGTGCTCTTTTCCATAAAGAAGCAAAGTTGCACAATTATCCACTACAGCATCTGAAGGCTCCCCATGACGGCACCCCAGATGTGCAGTTTTGCACCATTCTAGCAAACTGTCAAGGAACTAGAGCTCCCACCCCTTTTTCCCTTTTCTGGACAGCCTTCCCTGATCGCACAATCCCACAGCTGTGAAGTAACACAATGGCAGCCTCCCTTGATGAGAATGCCAGCCATTCCAAATCGTGCGATCCCACTATAGTGAAGTTACACAATCACAGACTACCCTGATCGCTACTGTGGAAATATGCTAATGTGCATTTGTGTAAAGGAAAAAAGAAAAAGCAGAGGAGAAAATTCCTGTTCGCAGCTCTGAAAATGCACAAATTTGAAAAAGTGCAAAGGAAAAATAAATGATAAAGAGGAACAGAGGCAACTGTGGAATAGGGGAAAAACAAGTTCACTTCTTCCTGCGAAAGCAAAATTGCAGTTATCCACTACAGCGTTTGGAGGCTCCCCATGTGGGGTCCCCACCCCACCTGTTCAATTTCACCCATTCCAGCAAACCGCCCCAGCCCCTTTTCTGGCCACTTCTCTGTGAAAAAGCAGTCAGGCAGTACAGCACAGCCTCCCAATTGCGCGATCCCACTACTGCAAGGTATCCCATTTACAGCCCTCCATGATAAGACTGACACTGCTCGCTTTTCCATGACGACTGGAATGCAAGGAAAGCTGGGATACCATCTAGCAGAGTGGGAGGACTAGAGCGGGAGGAGGGGTGAGGGCAGGAAAGAAAAGCTACTCACAGTAGCGTATTTGGCTGATCATGGGGGGGATAATAGTAGCTTATTTTCTCAATAAGCTATTGTGAGTACCTTATTAAGCCACCATGGCTTAAAGTGATGTGCGAATCTGGCCTTTACGTGCTCTGACTAGTTCTGGAACACTGATATAATAAAACGAAAGCAAAGGGTAGATTGTGATTTAGGAGCTGAAGTTCTACCTTAATAATTTTTAGAGGAACTTGGAGCGAATTACACTAATGAATGGAAAGATTAAATACTCTGCTTGACCAGAAATGTTTTACTGTTGCTCAAGACATTTAATTTGTAGGGAAAGGGCCTTATCTAATATTTATGCTACTGTAGTTATAATTAAAGTGAATATTTGGCAAAAGTTCCATCTGAAACTTAAAATATCTGGTTAGCATTAATGTTTTACAGTTCTGAATGATATTTAGTCCATATTTATAAAGGACTCTTTGTTTTTATTTCATTCTGTTACATGACCTTCACTTAATATATTTTATTAACAAAACGTTCCATTTTATATACACAACATTGTATTTCCATACTAACTTCTAGTGGCAGATAACTGCTAATGTAAATTGCCAATTATATACTGTAAAAATGAATATAAAAAGTGAGCCCACAAACTTACTTTTCTTTCTTTGGCTTTGTATTGATATCACCAAGGACCATGATATCTGAGAAATCTATCCGAAATTTGCTGAGCAATGTAGCCATCCTAAAAGTAATTTTTTAAAAAGAGAATGACAGTTAAAAGGATATTTGAGTAACTGAAGAGTCAGAATGAGGAAACATTTTGTGTGTTTTATGCTGGTTGTACTTTTATACTGTAGTATTAATGCTTTTATATTTTATATTGTTTTCAGGCTGTACTCGTGGGTTTAATTTATGTGAGCCACCCAGAGAGCTTCGGCTATTGGGCAGTAGAGAAACACAATCCATCCATCAATGTTCATAGAGTTATTTATCAGTTGGTTCTAAATCTGATCACCTGCTAAGAAAAATATAACTGGGTTGTGTACAATGGTGCTTTGCACTAGTGAAATGCATCTGTGCTTGTGAAAGGCAGGGCATCTGATTTTCACCAGTCCTCCCTACCTACTGCAGCCCTCTGTGATATATTCCATACTGTTCTGGAGGCTCCCCAACCTTCAGGAGCAGCTTTTCAGAAATGTGGGGGGCTGGAGTGGGTGGGTGGGTGATGGAGCAGCAAAAATCAGGTGCCCTGCCTTGCATGAGCAAACAGGCACAAAGCCACTGTTGCATACAACCCACTCTTTTATACTGTGCTCAAAGTTTGCTAAGTTCCTTACAAGATTAGGTACACAATCCTAGCCTCAAGATAACTTCAGGAGTTAATAAGTTAATTAATTACGTTTCATAACAAATGAGAACAAAAATCTATCATTTTGTCAGCTGGATCAAAAAGCTGCATGGTTATAAAAAAAATCAAAGCAAAGTATGAATTCTGATGAATCAGCATTTTGCATTCTCCAAATCAAGATAAAATTAATTCATACTAGCCAAATGTTAAAAGATTTTTACTTTGTTAAACTTACGCTCTTCTGTCATGATCTATTCTGTTTATTTTCCCACCAATGAACACTCTGATCTTACAGTCTTTCCATTTTTTCTTGGTTGTCAGAAGATATGGAATCAAGAGTGTCAAGCCTACATGAAAAAAAAAAAAAATTTCACTTTGTTGTCATGCTAAGTTTTGTCATAGTTAAAAAATAAATACTTAACATTTCTAATAATCTTGCAGTATTCTAAAAAAAAAAAAAAAGTTATCTTACCCCCATCGTCAAAAAGCCACCATACATCAATATTATTTTTGCCTTGTTTCTTCTGAAATTGAGAACTTGCATCAAGTAGTCTTTGATCAGCCACGTTCAGGGGAACAGACAGGCCTTTAGGATCTGTAGAATTGACAAGCGACATTTCAAAGTAAAGAAAAAGAGGGAAACAACTTTTGATCAGCCATCCCCAAATGTAGAAGCTGGTTTACTTCCACTTCGTTAAATTACATTAACTACCTCTACAAAAACTGCTTATGTCTAAAAATAATTTCTGTAAACTTTGTATCAGCCCAAAACATCTGGAGAGAGCCACCAGGTTGGGGAAGGCTGCTTTACATAAATACAAATAAAGATATTGACTGCATTCGCACAAAATGGTAAACCAGAATTCTTCAGAATCCTGGCTTATTCACGAGCAGCTGTGCTGGTGCTTGCTGCCTGATTTCTCCTGCTTGGCTCCTCTGCAAACAGGAGAAGCTAAACTAACCAGGAACTTACAGTGGTGGAAAAGCTTAACATTACTTCTGAACCTGGTGCTCCTCTAGCAAGTCTAGATCCAGAAGCCAATTTCAAACCCTGACTTCAAACTCATGACTTGTTACAGGAGGGACAAGCCAGGAGTCTAGGTTCAGACTTAGCTAAAAGACCACTCCCTCACCTGCCCAACTTCTGGCAAATCTACTATAAGCTATATATTTTGTATCATGAAAATTACCAGTTGAATTAAGACTAATGAAGTGATGTGACGAAGATGATACAAGCTCTGGGCTAAATCCAATGTTTATTGAGTTTTACTTCCCCTCTTCCTCCCTACAACCCCCTACTTGCCACCGAAGTCTGTTCGCAGGTCCCCCAAACTTCTGGAGCAGATTTGGAGGGGATGCAGGGGGCTACAGTGGGGAGGATAAATTCACTCAGCCAGAAGTGTCTATTCCACTGGCAGAAAGTCATCCCTGGATACAACCCTTTATGCAGAACTGACTGAAAAAAGGAATCAGCAATCTTTACCTTTCATCCCATTTTAACGTAAAAAGGGCATTACAGGAAATTCTTAAACCAATAACTTAGAAGTTTTATTTTCCTGTAAGGATTTTAGAAATTTGCCTTTGTGAGATGTATATGATCTCTTATGTTTTTAATTTATGGTTGCAGAGAATCATCAGACCCTAATTCAAGTTTTACCTCTACCTAGAAAAAGTGATTTTGATAATAGTTTTGTTCATTGTGTTCCCTTGATATATATTATTCATATGACAATAATGGCATTTAAAATTTGTTTTTGCTTATTCATAAAAGTCCAGCCAGGAGCACAGCTACCCACACCATGCAAAGATCCAACTGCTATCCAGAAAGATCTAATTTGCATAACATGTATATCAAAATATTGAAAATGTGCAGAAACTGAATAATTTACAACATAATTTATCCTGTATTCAAGATTGAGGGTTTAAGATTAACAAAGACATTTTGTATATTTTGGGAGAAGTAGATTGACAGCAACATGAAGCATAGAAGCTAAAAAGGCAGGTTTGAAGAATTACAGAAGGGGAAAGATGAAGATCTGTCAACGGCAGATGGAACATCATGAAAGCTGTGACTCAGAGGAGACAAAGTACAACGTGAAGACTGTAGGGCCCTACAGGAAAGGTTGAAGATTTGTAGGGATGATGACATGGTAGTAGAGGAGCAGGGCTGGAAATGTACTAGCAATTGCTTAGCATTAGGGTGGTTCACCACTTCACCCTGAAACCGATTGGTGTGATTTGGGCCGAAGTGGTCTGGTTTTGGAGTGGGTTGGGAGCAGCCTCAGGCAGGTTGGACCTCTCCTGAAGTGCTTCGGCTGCTTCAGCCTGATCTGGGCAGCCACCTGCCTGGCCGCATGAGCCCCCTGCTCTTTACCTAGACCCGTGGGGAGTGCCTGTAGCCATCGCCATCTTGGAGGGAGTTGCTGTGGCAACTCTTCTTCTTCTGGTAAGTAAATGATGCGTAGATTACTGCCATAAAGGGACTGTATACACAAGATTACAGGTGTAAATGGGCAATTTATGCCAGTAATATTGCATAGATTTCCCCTTCACAGCCACAATCTATGCACCATTGACTTACCGGAAGAAGAAGAGTTGCTGGTTTAAAAGGAAATGACAACTCTGTCCAAGATGGTTGTGGCTGCAGGCACTTCCCACTTAAGAGTCCAGTTAAGAGCAGCAGGGTCCAGTTAAGAGCAGCAGGGGGCTCACACGGCTGGGCAGGGGGTTGATGTAGGGCTTGCATGGCTGGGTGCTTCGGCTGTCCGGATCATGCTTCAGATCTGGAGGCTGAAGTGGGTGGGCCCGGCTCCAGATCAGCTCGAGGTGGGTCTGAGCCGATTCAGAAGCTTCGAATCAGTCTCCAGAGCGGGTGGGGGGTCTCTTCACAGTCCTACTTAGGATCCTATTTGCTTCAAGGTAGTCCCTTCACACACCTCACATACCATAAGCTCCCTTACCTCAACAGTAAAAGCCCCCAAGAAGACAGTGCTATGGTGTTCACAGCTTCAGGCAGATGGGGTGACAGCGTACACTCAATTATCGATCCACTGGCACAACCCAGATAGTTCCTTTAAGGTTAATCCCAGAGTGCCTTGCCTGACATTTGACTTTCCTTTTTGGAACAGCACCCCTCCACCACCACACAGCCTTTAAAAGTCCCTTGCTCGTAGGGTAGCAGGCTGTTTTGGGGGGAAGGGGAGTGAAAGGCAGGTTAAAACACCTCATGGGCAAGCAGAGTTTATGTTGCCATTCTCTAAATAGAAGTACATGTCTCTGAGATACTCAACACAGCATTTTCATTAAAACTTTGGCACAATGAAGCACATCTGCTATAATACCATCCTTGTGTCATCAGGTAGCAAGATGTAACTTTTAAGTTCTTTCCACAAACCACTAAGCTATGATGCCCAAGAAAATGATCCAAGTCCCCACGAGTCCAATGAGTCCAATTTATCATTTCTTAGTATTGTTAATAGTGCTCTTAGTTGCCTTTGTGATATGTGAAATAAAGTGTAAGAAATTATGAACTGATGTTTACAATATAGAAAAATGGATTAAAACCAAAAGATGGAAAATGGCCTGCCTTTTTTCAAAAGTGGTTGTGTTGGAGTCTTGCCATCTTCTTCCTCTTCTGGATAAGGTTTAAAAGTAAAAAAAACAATTAAAAGGTTATTTGCAGTATTAATGAAAATGTGAATGCTTTACTTTTAAGGAATAACATAACGAGAATTATGGAAAAAACATGAATGAATTTGATCAGTTTATGAATTTATATTTATGAATATAAGTGATTAGCATGTTAACATACCACTGTATTTATACACACATACAGTTCCACCACTGTATTGAAAGCAGTGTTTTTAGTAGCTGAATCCACTGTTCACTGTATTTCCCATCCTCCATGAAAATCTCCTTTTCACTCTCAAAAGGGTTTGGCGGAGAGTTTGTTGCAATTCACAATTCTACATTATCAGCCTAACAATTATTTTTAAATAATTGTTATGTTTTTATTGTATTTTAATGTTTTGTTTTAATCAGTTTTAATTGGTTCTCTAAGCCACCTTAAGTGCCATTTTTTGGTAGAAAGGCGAGGTACAAATAAAATAAATAAATAAGAGACCAATCCCACAGCTTTGTACTAAAACTAGGTGCACCACTAGATAAGTGCTTAAAATGGAGTGGGTCTACAAGTATCTATGAAAGCAGACAGTCTAACACATAACATTTCTTCAGCACTGTGAACAGATATTCTGTACACATGTTTGACTAAAGATCTAATATATTTACTAATATGTTTGATTCTCCCCAGCCAACAAACTGGCTATATGATAGTCACTATCAGCTTAATAGACTCACTTATGCTGCAGCACTTCAGTGCCCCAAAGGTACTGGTCTGAACTTTCCTTACAATCAATGTCCTTTAAAAAATGCTTCGCATGAGAGATGTCTTGCTGCATGGCAATATGCTTGCTTTCAATTCCTATACCAACATAAGTTGAAACAATAAACTGCTGCTCTTGAAGCTCCCACAAGCTTAAAAATAACTTGCAACATGACATGACACAAGATGAAAAGGAACTGAAATACACTGAGGTACCCATGTGCTCCTCTGGATTGTAAATCTGACTTTGAACTTTGTAAGTAGGACATAATGATTCTTGCACTGTTACAGACAAAATTTCATTAAGTAAACCGTTACCTTTATGAATAGGAGCTTTTTCACTCACAGGCTTAGAAGTTACTGCCTCAGTCTTCTTGCTGTAGTCCACATTTACTATAACGTCTTTGGTTACTGGAGATTTCTCTTGGGATGACCATACTTCTTCTGTGAATATGAAAAATATATTATTGAACATTTATGAAAAACTAATTTACATGCTGGAAGAGCATCAACTCACTACTACCAACGGCCAAAGCTAAGATCAAGCAAGTTTGGGGCAGTTAGTATAACTTCATCACTTTTAACAGCACACATCTCAAGAACGCCACTACTGTACTGATACCCCAAAGCTGGGGTCCCCCCTGTGTTCCTCCCAATTTTGAAAACTTCTAAAGATTTTTAAAAAATAAACAATATTAACTGGGAGGCCAGCATTCTGCACAGACAAGTGCCAGCCTCCAGTGTAGCGCTACCTTTATTTTCAAGAATGCCTCTGGGCCCCATAAGCATTTTTTAAAAATAAAAATGGTGCACGGTTGCAGCCCAGTTCTTTGTTTTGACGCATGCCCAGCAAAAAGAAAAATATAAGCTGGGAGTGACAGGGAGCATCCTGGGGGCTAAAGGGATGGTGGGGAGCGAGGGCAATGTTTTTCCTGTGCTCTGTGCGTATTTAGGGATGGAGGTGTTGCTTTTTTAAAAATGTGGTGTCTGTGTTAGCTGGTTTGTTTGTTTTGGTGATATGTGTGCTTTTTCTGGTGTGTGTGTTTCGTGTGTGCACGCATGTTTTGCTTGGTGTGTGTGTGGGGGTGAGGATGGGTGTTTTGCCTGTGGTGTGTATGTGTGTACACGCAT
This sequence comes from Heloderma suspectum, assembly GCF_057233095.1. Classification (NCBI taxonomy): domain Eukaryota; kingdom Metazoa; phylum Chordata; class Lepidosauria; order Squamata; family Helodermatidae; genus Heloderma; species Heloderma suspectum. The sequence goes on along the minus strand of NC_139459.1, from coordinate 83,507,409 downwards.
ACATGTGTGTTTCTCTGAGCATCACCTGTTTGCCTTCTGTGAAATAGGTATTGTTGTGCTCTGTGGTAACAAATATATGATCTGGCATTTGTGACTCGGATTCCACCTCTGCCCTGTTTCTTGGCCAAATTACTTGTCTCTGAGTTTACCTTCTGTGAAATGGCGGTTGGAGATGAGAAGAGTGGCTTTGTGTTTTGGAACTCAGACCCCACCTCTGCTTTGTACTTAAGATATTGTTATTTTAGCCACACCCGGGGAAATAGGTGTTTTGTGACTAGCCACATCCACTATGGCAGCCATTTTGTGAATGGGCAAGCCACCCTCATAGTAGCCATTTTGTGAGACAGCCCACAATATGCTCTCAAAATTCTGTATGTATCCACTGGCCCAAAAAAGTTGGGACCCCTAATCTAAAGCTATGCTTTTGTTCAACCAATTTTATGCAACTAGATTTAAATATATATTTTGGTTTTGCATGTACTGAGAAAAAAAGAAGGTATCCACCTGATAACTAGAAACTTTTGAATACATCCCAAAATAAGCCACTGAAAAAGAGCATTTATTGAAGTAATTTGTTGTTGCTTCATCAGGCACTAAACACAAAATGATGCTACAACTGAAGGAAATAACACACTATAACTCACTGAAGCATAATTCACTATATCGTATATGTTTATTTCTCCTTAAGACTGCTAGATTTTCTGAGCAATGGACAAAGTGTGAAACAGTATGAGCGGCCTAAGGCCTTACAAGTCTATTCCACACCCAATATACACATGTACACCAAGGGCTGGTTCACACCTCATAGCAGTCACCTAAATAATTGTTTCAGAAGTGTGTAAGCTTAAGACTACTGTGTTTCACTACCAGGGAGCACTACCACAGAGTTGCCAGTTGTGTGAACTACCACCTCCACCCTGGTGCTCTTGACATGGCTGACACAATTTGCACAATGCCACCAGCTTCAGAAAGAGCTAACACCAAACTTGCAAAAGCCCTTTTTGGAGCTGCTGGTATTGTGGAAATCCTGGCACCTGGATTTTGGGACTCTCAGAATCTTAAGGCATGCTATAGACAAAAGTCTTTGGCGTTATTACAGTTCTTCAAGCTGCGAAGTAAAACACACAAACGAAGACTATGTTGCACTCTTCAACTATTACAGATCAACAGGCCAAGTGAGAAATGTAAGACTTGGTTCATATTTTTCTTGCAGCATTGTATTATGTCCTTCATAGTTATGTGACTTGACAAACAAAACTTCCAATAATACTAAGCAGACCTTAGTAGATTTCCTGTGCCAAGAACAAGCATACTGCTTGCTTTGTTTCCTACAATCTTCTAAAACATTTGTAGAATCATCATTTTGCCACCTAGATTTTCACCAGTTGGAATGTGTGTGGATACAGCACTTGTATCCCTATAGTTTTCAAAATATGTAATTCAGATTGAATGGGCCAGTTTCAACACAACTCAATGTTTCATACTTTTCCAATTCTATTCGCAGATTTATTTATTTCAGTGATGTATTAGTCATTTTCAGGGCCACGCCATCACAAAGCAATGTATACAAAATGAAAGAAATAGACCAGTAGTCAGACTACGTAAGCATAAGGGGGACACAACTAAACAGATGCATGACAAAACTGCTTCAGATCACACAATACAGCAGTATAACAATATATTTCTAAGGCCTGCTTGAATGCCAGTCCTGAAGCAACTTGGCCTGAAGGGGCCAAGCAACTATTAACTGAAAAATCCACCACCGAGAAGGCCTGGTCTTGTGTGCTTGCAGCCTAACTGATTTTACATGAAGGCAAGTGAGCAGGACCTATGATGCAGGACTTAGATTATGGGCAGGGTCATACAGGTAAAGGCTTTAAGGTAATTCATTCCCAATTCATTTAAGGCCTTAAATATTCATACCAGGATGTGGAATTGGACCCAGAAATGCACAGGTAGCTAGGCAAATACTTTAAGTACATGAAAATTCAAGGATTAATATATGAACAACAGCTTTCTGACCTCAAGCTTAAACTGTGAAGTATTAATGAAGTGTGTAGTTTTTGCATTGAGCAGGGGGTTCATTTTCATCCCCACATTAGTTTAAGATCATAAAGATCTCCTGCAAAGCATTTTTTTTTAGTTTGTAGTTACACAAAAAGAGAAAAACTTTCTTTATAAGTTTGTACTCAGAACAGTTTGTTTTAGTAGCTCTATTTTAACCCAACTTATAAGGATTACCTTGTCCTTGAAGATGAGAAATATCTAGACCTTCCCTCATACGGATAACAACCACTCCATATTGAATATCAAAGGCATCACTGTAATAGAATAAATAAGTTTGTGGAAAACCTATAAACTGTCAAAAGTTGAGTGATTATGTTAATTATACAGTACAGACAAGTAACGTGGTCAAAAGAGATCCCAGAGGGTCATTCTAGCTAACAAAATGAGCAGAAACTGTTCCTAGAAAGTTACTAACAAAGGTGCTTAAACTAGATGGCAGTGAATGCTTCCACGTGAACATCTTTGGCGTGCGTGTAGAGCTTTTAGGGACATGCACATCTTGAATCCCACCCCTATCTTTCTTTGTTCATGGCCTGTCCACAGCCAAAACTGACATCTCTTCCTTAGAGATATGAAGGCCTAGGAAAAATTGGGAAAAAGCAACATTTTTCCAAGGACTTTTTTTTTATCTTCCCCATCCCCAAACTGAAAACGTTTGGGTTATGAAATATTTTCCTTTAGAATGATGAATAAAATGTTAACAACAAGGTTGTCGTATATTGCTACCTGGCCTTTACTCCCCCAAAATGATTTCAAAGAGCTACATAATATAGAGATGTAAAATTTCTGGAAATGTTGATGCCATGGGGGCAAATGATTCATATGTTTCGGGGACTACTTACTCAAGTTATTTCTGATTAGACATAAAATAGGAACCTAAAATGCATTATGTTTGCTCATACTGTTATCATGTTTGATATATATGGACACTAATTCCAAATTTACTGAGATTACTTTTTAAAGTTTGTAATTTTACATCATACTTTTATGAGCAAACCAAGTTATACACAATACGTGTTATGACCCTAAGTAACAAAGTAACTTTAGATCTGTAAAGGACTCTTAAAAAAGCACTTTCCCAATTTCTCCCCAAATTTCCATTTTTTGGGAATTACCCTGGCGAAAAAAGTTTTCCCCCCACGGCTTCAAAATTTCCAGACATGTTATGGATTGGATCCAGCGTTGTGGTTCTGCCAGAGGAAGGGTTCTTCTGGTGGAACATCCTCTCTTCCTGTGCTTACCCTCCAAATCTCCTCCAGAGGGTCCCCCAACCATCTGGAGGGGGTGGGGGGACTGCAAGGGGGGAGGAAAGGACATTTAATTCCTGCTCTATGAGCAGTATCCTCCTGCTGGCAGAACCACCATACTAGATCTAAATCTAATCCTACATCACTAAGTTTTCTGCACTGTTTTTCCTTAAAGAATGTTCTTCTTCCTGGATATGTGATCCCACCTAATTAGGGATCATGTATGAGAATGACAACTGAATTTGGCTATATGAAGTGTCTAATCTGGATGAATTCTTTTGTTCTTGCTCACAAATGCCCAAGAACTGAAGAGATGCCGTTTGAAGCTCACAAAACACTTGGCCCTTTAGTTTCAACTTTTAAAACATGCTGATTGAGTTTTCAATACCTGCTTTGATATTTTTGTTTTATAAGAACAAGCTGCCCTCAAAGTCTCTCATTAACACAGAGCACATTGCCTCTGGTACAACTTCACTATATATTGTTTTATTCACTATAGGCATATAGAGCAAGTACATAAATTACTAGAGCTGCATCTTCACAATTAGTTTATATGCTTATCCATCTACTCACTGTAGTAGGTTGATGTAGGTGTCAACATCATTCATGTCAGCTGACTGCCAATCTTTCTTAAATCCAAGAACAAGTGTGTTTGGTCTCATTCGCCCCAAGCCTGCAGCCTAACAACAAAATCATACTTTAAACTTTGGGAATTTATGTTTAAGTATATGCTTACATATTGTTTGCAAAATCAAAAATTGGAATTTTCCTGCCCTACTCAGACCTGTGGATCTCTTGGGGATCATTTGACAACTCTGGCTGTAATCTAGACACAGCTTTTCCCATCAGGTAGATAAATACCTCAAGACTGGGGAGAAGCTATTCTAAATTTCTTCACCTCTCTTCACCTCACCTACCTCCCTTCTTCCATATAAGGAAACAGCACAAAACATTGCCTGTATGAATAATCCACATCCTTACTCTCACTGACTCTTCCCATCCCATAAGTATCTGAGTCAGCATAACTTTTTGCTATCACCTGAGAACTCCCATCTCCTTGGAGCAGGTATCTGCTTGCCTCTGCCATCAGGTAGATAACTGCTGATGACTGGAGAGCTTTGTTGCTTTTCAATGGGAGAGGGCTTGCATTGGGGCACTAAGAGCCTTTTATATTTAACAACTAGGAATGGGAGAGTACTGTAAAGTCTCTGATATAATAATGGCCTTGGCAGTATCTCTGTCATCTTGTTGGGGACTGGCAGCATCAAGAGTTAGACCATTTCTCATTTCTTTTCAGTCTGGCCTAAGTGTAGTAGGCACAAGCAGAAGAATAAGCTTCAGAAAAATTTGGAAATGCTCTTGTCCTCTTGGTGGGATTTTGCACCCATGTGCAGGCTTGCAGTGTGCTTTCCAGACATGTCTCTATTCCCTGGCTCAGGGTTGGGGACCTTGTGACCCTCCAGATCTTGTGGCCTACAATTTCCTTCATCCCTTGCCATTGGTTATGCTGGCTAAGGCTGATGTTGGTCACAGGCTAAAATATCTGGACAGCCATGAGTTGCCCACCCCTTCTCTAAATCCATCTAAGGAAATGCAGGAGGGAGGGCTGCACCATAAATGCAGAGGAAGCCATTGGAATGCTCTCTTGTTGGGAGACTTATCCTTCTATCGTGCCTGATCCTGGTGTCAAGCCTCTCCCTCCTGCTGTAGGAGAGGACCCTGGTCCTGCAACTTGCCAGACTAGCTGGCTCAGTGTTTTTTACCCCCATCAGCCTGGCTGATGTCCACTTGCTATGACTTGTCTTCCAGTATGCCATTCACGGCCCTTATTATGAGGTTGCTATTCTGAGATAAATTGCCTTAGATCCTTCCTGCAATGCAGTAGATGGAAAGATGAGGGACCTCTACCGCATACGTTGTGAAGGTCAGAAACTTTTAGAATTGTCTACAATAAAATAAAGGGGGGGGGGGTTAACTGTGAAGACAGGCTGCAAGAACCCAGATTTCTTGTAGGGATAATTAAGAGCTGGGGCCTCCACTTTTTGCTTCATGGTATCAGAAGAGTTAAGCCTTGTTTTCTGTCACAGAAGCACAGGGCTTAATCCATTTCTGACAGCCCTGCCTTACTGGACAAGAATGTTGCTTTACAACATTAACTACAATAGGCAACAGTTCTAACACATATTGAAAATACCTACTTAGAAGTGGAATGTGTGAAATCTAAGTAAAAATGCATCTCACAGAGATCACTACCGCAGCACAAGACTTCTCTCTTTTTACAATGACCATGTACCTGCATTAAGTACTGTGTACCATCTCTCAAGTCCTCTGCATGTACTGGAGCATAAAAGGCTTTCATTTTGTTTTTAATAAGCCACCGTTGGTACCTGGCCAAGTCAGTTGACAATTCCTTCATGGCCTGTCTGCGGGGACCCTAAACGGGAGAGGGGAATATAATTACACTTACACACACGCGCGCACACACACACAAACACACTATCAGAAGTATGTTAAGATTCTTCACTGAGGAACATACATTGGTTCTTTAAAAAAAAATGCACCCAATTCAAAAGCAAATATTATCAGTTAAACCACAGACTAGTTGCAAGACAATAAATACCCTGACTATAAACTATTACTCTCTTCTGGCCACAAAACTAGATTGATTGACTGATTGATAAAAACATCCTTTAATCCTGCTATCAAGAACTTCTCTCAAAACTGGCATACTTCGAAACTTCCTCCTAATTCAGTTTTTTAAACATGTGACAAAACTTAAAACTGAAATTATCTTAAACCTCCATGCTCCTTACTATAGAAAACATTAAGTTTCAGTACTTTAAGCCTTTGGTGTTTGTAGGGTATTACCAATTTAGTACTGTTATTAATTCCTGCTTTCCATTCATATACACAGCAAAATGCAAACCTCCCAACCTATTTTTTCTGTGTCTCAAGTATTTTCTTGCACCGTAACATTTTTATGAGTGATTCTTTGTACAGGTTCAGCTTGTCCCAAACTGTTCCCCAATGGCTAAAACATCTAAACCATTCCTTCCAACACACTATATCATCTGCATGTTTGTACTGTGCCTTTAACTGCATCATACATTCTACACAGAACTAACAGGCCAGTCTCTATGCAAAAGAATAAACAGACAAAAAACTGACATGAGAATGGACACTATTCAAAAACCAGTAGAACAATTCAATGTCCCAGGACACTTTGTTGCTGACCTTAAGATAGTTAATTCAAATAAGGGAACTTCAAAGGGAGAATCCAGCATGAAGCTGCTGAATAACAATTTACCAAGAAGTTCAGTTTTATTACCTATAACCTGACTTGAATTAAAAATTATGGGTTTTGTCCAACTATAGGTCTTAAAAGTATCAAATGCCTGCATATTTTATCATTACTACTTTGTGCATGGTCACTCCATTTTACATATATCTAAGGTTAAATGTAATTATAGCTGCCTTGTATTTCATTCCCCTCTAACCTCACCACCAACATTTTTTTTCTCCTTCCTGCTACACCCTTGTGAATATGTAATCTGCCAGTTCAGGATGACATTCTAAGTATCTGATACAGTGGGGCTCTGTTCCATAAAAGCTTATCCCATGCATAATAAATTTGCTAGTCTCTAAGGTGCCACAAGAATTTTTGTTGTTTCTACATCATCTTAAGTGGGTTTTAGAAAATGCGGCACTAGGAAAAGTTACATCAAGTAGTCAAGTAATTTTATAAAAGGCATATGAAATTATTCACAAACTTACCATATGTATATGACCACAGATCATCAATCCTACATTTTTGGTGAAGGCGTGAACAAGATGAAGCAAAGCTGGACGTGAATTAGGAGCACCACTCATGACAAGGCATTGTGGCCTAGTTTTAGATTCAAAAGAAAAGTTGATATTTCATTTCATTTCTATACTGCCCAATAGCCCAAGTGCTCTGGGTGGATCACAAAAATTACAACCCAAAATATACAACATAATAAAAACATAATATTAAATCTTTAAAATACAAAACTTTAAAAACAATTAAAAGGAGGTAAAAAAATCCCCAGTTGTAATAAAATACTGGGACCTCATTAAAAACAACTGATATTAAAAGTCCCATGTGCCATCAAATGCCTGGGAGTAGAGAACAGTCTTAACCTGATGCCAATAAGATTGCAAAGTTGGTGCCAGGTGGACCTCAGTGGGGAGATAATTCCAAACTTGGGGGGATAGCACCAAGAAGGCCTAGCCCTTGTTGCTATCTTCAGAGTCCCCTCAGAGCAGGCATTTGGAGGGGGGCCTCAGCTGGTGATCATAACATCCAGGTAGGTTCATATCAGAAGAGGCGCCATCTTAATGCTTTTTGTATTGGTACTGTAGTTTTCAAAATCGTTTTTAGTAGTGTATTTTAAATATATTTGTTTTGTTGCAGTTGAAATTGTTTTTAATGGTGTATTTAAATGTGATTTTTAATACTGGTATGTGAACCGCTTTGAGATTTTTAATAGTAAGCAGTATATAAATATTATTAATAAATAAATAGTGTAGTTCCAAGCCATGTGAGGCTTTATAGATTAAAACCAGCACCTTGAATCTGGCTCAAGTGTATAGGTAGCCAGTGCAAGCAGGCCAGAATTGGTGTTATATGCTCAGACCTTCAGTTCTCTGTTATCAATACAGCTGCTGCATTTTGCACAAGTTGCAACTCCTGAACAGTCTTCAAAGGCAGCTGCACACAGAGTGCACTACAATAATCTAACCTGGAGGTTACTGGAGCATAGACTACTGAAGCCAGGTTATCCCTGTCCAGATATGGGTGTAGCTGGGCCACCAGCTGAAGCATGTAGAAGATACAAGTGACAACGATGGCACCAGGCAAACCCCCAAACTACAAAACTGCTTTTTCAGGTGGAGTGCAACCCCATCCAGAACAGGATGAACATCCTCCATCAGGTCAGAAGAACCACACGCTAACAGCATCTTAGTCTTTCCTGGATTAATCTTCAGTTTATTAGCCCTCATCCAGTCCTTTGTTGCAGCAAGGCACTGATCTAGCACATCCACAGCCTCACCTGATGAAGATGAGAAGTAGAGCTGCGTGTCAACAGCATACTGATGACAATTCACTCCAAAACTCCGGACAACTGCACTCAGTGGTTTCATATAGATATTGAGTAGCATGGGGGACAAAACTAACCCCTGCAGAACCCCATGCTGGAGAATCCATGGGTCTGAGCAATATCTGAGCAATACCTCATGTGCCACCTTCTGGAGCAGGCCATCTAAGTAGGAGTGAAAGTACTGCACTTGAGTACCCACTCCTAACTCAGAAAGTCACCCCAGAAGGACACCATGGTCGACTGTATTGAAATAAAATAAATAAGCCGCGGAGAGATCATGGAGTATCAACAGGGTCACAAACACCCCGTCTCTCTCCCCAAACAGATCATCATACAGGGTGACCAAAACCTTGCTTGAAACTCAACTGAAATGGATTCGGATAATCGGTCTCATCCAAAAGCATCTGGAACTGGCTGACTACCACCTGCTCAAGGACCCTGCCCAGGAAAACAACAGGCCTAAAGTTGTTAAGATCTTCCGGGTCCAGGGAGGGTTTTTTCAGGAGTCATCTCACCACCACCTCTTTCAGGCTGCCCGGGAGTACTCCCTCTCGCAAGGAGGTATTAATCACCTCTGGCCCAGCCAGCTGTTCCCTCCCTGCTAGTTTAATAAGCCATGAGGGTCAGGATTCAAAATGAAAGTGGTTGCACAAACCTGTCCAAGCACCTTCATAATGTCCTCAAGCTCTGTCAACTGAAACTCATCCAACAAAACTGGACAAGACTGCACTCTGGATACCTCACCTGATTCACCTGCTATAACGGTGGAGTCTAAGTCCTGGCAGATGCAAGAGATTTTATCGTAAAAGTGCCTTGTGAATCTGTCACAGTGGGTATAACATCATTCCATGACATGATCAGAGCCAGCATATAATATGTCCCGAACAACCCTGAAAAGCTCTGCTGGACAACATACAGAGGATGCAACAGAAGCAGAGATATAAAGTTTCTTTGCCACCTTTACTACTCCCAAATAAGTTTGAACATGAGCACACAGCAGTGTTCGACTGCAACTGTTGAGAGCTTTCCTTCTTTACTCAAGCTGTCTCAGCACCTGTTTCATTGCTCTCAGCTCCTGTGTATACCATGAAGTTGTAGGAGCTCTACTAATCAAGAGAGGGCCCTCAAGCAATCGTGTCAACTGCCCAGGCAACTTCTGCATTCCACAGATTGACCAGAGCCTAGTATTGACTGCTTTGAGTTTTCAAAGAGCAGTAATAATCAACCTGCTGAGCTACCACCAAAGGGAGCAAAGAGGAGCTAGACATTACAAAGTATTAGTGGTAAAGACCGGGGCAACTGTTGGAGGAGCAGGAGACAGGAGTATGAAGTGTGGTTTATTAACTTTACCCCCGTGAAGCACCAATGGACCTACTCCCAACCAATGTCACAAACTGGCTATGTGGATTATGAAATCTAGTTCTTGTGTTACCCCACAGCCTGCAAACAAATGGTGACTCTGCAATTGATGGAGAATAGGCTATCTTCCTTAACTCACACTGCATACCTGTATAACATTCCTTATTCTCTTTTGGTTTAGCTCAGCCTGAGAGCCACCTGCATTTACTTCACAATGGGAATACTTGGGCCCAAACAAACAAACAAGGGGGCATAGTATGAGTTGTATGGATCCATACACACGCCAAACATTTACCATATCACTTTTTACCAGCCCACTTTCAGTTGTCTTCTGAGAACACAGGCACTGAGTTGTGAGATGGATGCCTATGTGATGTGAACGTGGCTGTGCCATTGCATATCCTAAACTCTGCATGAAACCCCTCAAAGCCACATTCTCAACACACTAATTTAGAGCTGTAAATTGGCCCCCACTTTTAGAATATTTGATTTTGAGTTTCCACTGTTATATTAGGCTATTATTTCTGTATCTCAAGTTCAATTATGTTGGCCGATATATTTGGGTAAAATACCAAAATATTGGTTTTTTATTTCAAGTTACCTGAAGTTTTTCACATGGTCTTCCACACCAGTAAGGCGGACAGCATGCTGCAATGCATTTAGGTAGGTCAAAGCTTGTGTTGAAGATCCCCAATTTACATCTGTAAAAATATTGGTTTTATGGTAAGACAGAAGAGCCCCACTTAGATAAATGTACACCAGTCTTATTTTCAAAGGATTACAAAAAAATGGTATTTTGGTGACAGTATTCATGCTTCTCCCCTTTATGGATCACTGCCTTGTTTTGGCGAAGGGGCTTGCGTAACTCAGTGAAGCCATAAGCTATGCCGTGCAGAGCCACCCAAGACGGACAGGTCATGGTGGAGAGTTCTGACAAAATGTGGTCCACTGGAGAAGGAAATGGCAACCCATTCCAGTATTCTTCCCAAGAAAACCCCATGGAACGTATCACAAGGCTAAGAGAGATGACGCCAGAAGATGAGCCCCTCAGGTCAGAAGGTGTCCAATATACTACTGGGGAAGAGCAGAGGGCATTTCCAAGTAGCACCAGAAAGAGTGAAGGAGCTGGGCGAAAGCGGAAACGACACTCAGCTGTGGATGTGTCTGGTGGTGAAAAGGAAGCCCGATGCTGTAAAGAACAATATTGTTTAGGAACCTGGAATGTAAGATCAATGAATCAAGGTAAGCTGGAGGTAGTCAAACATGAGATGGCAAGATTGAACATCGACATCTTGGGAATCAGTGAACTAAAATGGACAAGTATGGGCAAATTTAATTCAGGTGACCATCATATCTACTACTGTGGGCAAGAATCCCTTAGAAGAAAGGGAGTAGCACTCATAGTCAACAAAAGGGTGGGAAAAGCAGTACTGGGGTACAATCTCAAAAACAATAGAATGATCTCAGTACGAATCCAAGGCAAACCATTCAACATCACAGTAATTGAAGTCTGTGCCCCAACCACTGAGGCCGAAGAAGCTGAGGTTGATCGGTTCTATGAAGACCTACAACACCTTCTAGAACTAACACCAAAAAAAAGATGTCCTCTTCATCATAGGGGATTGGAATGCTAAAGTAGGAAGTCAGGAAATCACCGGGATAACAGGCAAGCATGGCCTTGGTGTACAAACTGAAGCAGAACAAAGGCTAATAGAGTTTTGCCAAGAAAACACGCTGCTCATAGCAAACACTATTTTCCAGCAGCACAAGAGGCAACTCTACACATGGACGTCACCAGATGGTCAATATCGAAATCAGATTGATTATGTCCTTTGCAGCCAAAGACGGAGAAGCTCTATACAGTCAGTAAAAACAAGACCTGGAGCTGACTGTAGCTCAGATCATGAGCTTCTTATCGCTAAATTTTTGCTTAAATTGAAGAACGTAGGGAAAACCACTAAACCATTCAGGTATGACCTAAATCATATCCCTTATGAATATACAGTGGAGGTGAGGAATAGATTTCAGGGATTAGACCTGACAGACAGAGTGCCTGACGAACTATGGACGGAGGTCCGTAACATTGTTCAGGAGGCAGCAACTAAATCCATCCCCAAGAAAAAGAAATGCAAGAAAGCAAAGTGGCTGTCTGTTGAGGCTTTACAAGTAGCTGAGGAAAGAAGGGAAGCGAAAAGCAAGGGAGAAAGAGGAAGATATACCCAACTGAATGCAGAGTTCCAGAGAATAGCAAGGAGAGACATGAAGGCCTTCTTAAATGGGCAATGCAAAGAAATCGACGAAAACAACAGAACGGGAAAGACTAGAGATCTCTTCAAGAAAATCAGAAATCTCAAGGGAACATTTTGTGCAAAGACAGGCATGATAAAGGACAAAGAAGGCAGGGACCTAACAGAAGCAGATGAGATTAAGAAGAGGTGGAAAGAATACACAGAAGAACTATACAGGAAAGATCTGAATGTCCCTGATAGCCATGATAGTGCGGTCACTGAACTTGAGCCGGACATCCTCGAGAGTGAAGTGGGCCTTAGGAAGCTTTACTATTAACAAAGCTAGCGGAGATGACAGCATTCTAGCTGAGCTATTTAAGATCCTAAAAGATGATGCTGTTAAAGTGCTGCACTCAATATGCCAACAAATGTGGAACACTCAACAATGGCCACAAGACTGGAAAAGGTCAGTTTACATTCCAATTCCAAAGAAGGGCAATGCCAAAGAGTGTTCAAACTACCGTACAATTGCGCTCATTTCTGCTTCACTGACTATGCTAAAGCCTTTGATTGTGTGGATCACAAAAAAATGTGGCAAATTCTTAAAGAGATGGAACCTTACCTGTCTCCTGAGAAACCTGTATGAGGGTCAAGAAGCAACAGTAAGAACCAGACATGGAACAACCAATTGGTTCAAAATTGGGAAAGGAGTACGACAAGGCTGTATATTGTCACCCTGCTTATTTAACGTATATGCCGAGTACATCATGAGAAACGCCGGGTTGGATGAATCACAGATTGGAATTAAGATTGCCGGGAGAATTATCAACAACCTCAGATACGCAGACGATACCACCCTAATGGCAGAAAGCGAAGAGGATCTCAAGAGCCTCTTGTTGAGGGTGAAAGTGGAAAGTGCAAAAGCTGGTTTGAAACGTAACATTAAAAAAACGAAGATCATGGCATCTGGCCCCATCACTTCCTGGCATATAGAAGGGGAAGAAATTGAAGCAGTGACAGATTTTATTTTCTTGGGCTCCAAGATCACCGCAAACAGTGACTGTAGCCATGAAATTCAAAGACGCTTGCTCCTTGGGAGGAAAGCTATGGCAAACCTAGACAGCATAGTAAGAAGCAGAGACATCACCTTGCCGACAAAGGTTCGTATAATCAAAGCTATGGTTTCCCCAGTAGCAACATATGGCTGTGAGAGCTGGACTCTAAGGAAGGCTGAGTGCCGAAGAATTGATGCTTTCAAACTGTGGTGCTGTAGAAGACTCTTACGAGTCCCCTGGACTGCAAGGAGGTCAAATCAGTCCATCCTAAAGGAAATCAACCCTCAAGCTGAAGCTCAAATATTTTGGCCACCTAATGTGAAGAGAAAACTCCCTGGAAAAGACCCTGATGCTGGGAAAGATTGAAAGCAAAAGGAGAAGGGGACGGCAGAGAATGAGATGGCTAGATAGCATCACCGATGCAACGAATATAAATTTGACCACACTCTGGGAGAGAGCGCAGGACAAGAAGGCCTGGCGTGCTATGGTCCATGGGGTCACGAAGAGTTGGACACGACTGAACGACTAAACAACAACAAATTCATACTTCTGACTTAGCACTTGAATTACATCACAAGTAATTTGAGAGGCAGAACCCAAGATACCTAAATTAAGTCTAGTTGTCTCAGCACTGCAGTAATTAAGAGGAAATCTTTCTTGAAATGGGGGAGGGTATATAAAGCTCCCTAAGAGGTTTCAATGGTAATTTACTGACAATATGCTTGCAGTGTCAAATACAGTATCTTGTGAAGGTTTGGCAAACTTCAATACATTCATTTCAGACAAACTTACTTAAAACCCAAAGAACTTAACAAGAGATATGAATTTTTCTTAAGACTTAGAACTGGTTTGCACATTTAAACAACCCATGGGTTGTCAGGGCCATGCACAAGTGAGTGAGCAAGCTGCCTCCCATCCACTTGTTGCTTTGCATCCAGTTTGAAAACAACCCAGGAACAGGTGTAAACCGGATGCAAAGCAGATGTGGTGAACGGATGGGAAGCAGCGCACTCACTCCTGTGCACCCCCGACCAACCATGGGTTAATTAACTCATGACTTGTTGTTATGTGCAAAACAGGTCTTGGAGTTCCTTGATTTTTTTCCATAGCTAAATAAGGGGGGAAGGAAGGGAGAATTCTTACAAATCTTAATATAAAAGCCTGGAGATCAAGGAAAATTTCAATAGCTCACTGGTACGAACAGGTTTTCTATACTCTGTCACCACTTTCAACCATGACTGTTTCTCTTGCTTTAGAAAAGGGACCTTAATAATAACTTGACAGGTGCAGAACAATCCAGAGTCCATAACCCAACAACAAACCATGGGTTCACTTCCTTGGTTGCTTGTGGTTAACAAATCATAGTTAAACCATAATGCAGGCTTTGCAAGAGACAACCCACGATTCAACAAGAATGCACGATTCAGCAATAACCCATACTCAAGGTTGTTGTTACATGCAAATGTGGATGAAATGGGCCACAGAATCAACTATTACAATAGTTCTCCTTCTCCTATTCCTTTTCTTGGTGGTCACAACGTATTTTTCAATGAAGGCATGGTACTTTCCCACTTGAGCCATCAAGCTCAAACTCCTTATATATTGCTTTCTGCAGTATCTTTCTAACAAAGTTAATGCAATATACATAGCCTAAAGCTAGTTAACGGCACACAGGTTCCTGCTGTGAAATAGCACTGAAGAGGGAAAAATGTCTATGAAACAGACTAAAGCTATTGTTTAAAAACAGCATTTAAATCAAATCGGAAATCCCATTATTGGCCTAGCGTCTCCTAAACATGCACTCACCTGGCTTCTTGTAAGTTACATAAATGTAGAGTCCTAGAACGATGACATACGTGAGGAGTGCAGCCCACCAGTTAATGACAAACATCACTATACAGCAAAGGATAGCTCCAACTAGAGACACCCACATGTTGTAGTATTTAAAAGCAGGACGCCAGCCTATTCAAAAAGCAAAAAGATATTAAGTGTACGAACAGAGAGCTTCCTCTATGGTGTGTTTCTGCAACCCCCGCAGCATTTTAATAGTGTGTACTCCAGCCTTCCCCAACCTGGTGCCCTGCAGATGTTTTAGACTACAATTCCCAGCATTCCTGACCATTAGCCATGCTGGCTGGGACTGAAGGGACTCGACGCCCCAAACATATGGAAGGCGCCAGGCTGGGGAAGGCTGGTATACACACATACGTTGCCAATGTTTTGGCTAGATATATTATGTTCACATCCCTAAGTACCAACAAAATAGACAGAGGCATCAGTATCAGTAAAAAATGAACAAGGAAATATAACATAGGGAAGTGCATGTTTGTTTTTTTACAGTTTCAAGTTACTCTGACGTGGATTGCTATCCACAACCTTGTTAGGTTGTTTGGAATACCAATGTTAGTTCTTTAGTTCAACAGGTTGTGCAATTATTTAAATTTAAATTAAAGACAAAATTAAAAGACATCTTGGTAAGAGCAGCAATGGAGAATTCATACCTGGAGATTTTGCAAGTGACGCATGGAATACGGAGAAGTTTATTAAGGCATAGGAAGCCAAGAAGAAGTTGGAGATAATTGGAGCAATTATATTCAATTCAGCTATAAATACAGAAATACACGATTATATTGTTACAATAAATAAGTACAGTAAAACAGAGCTGCTTACATGTAACGGCTGTTCTTTGACTATGTATCATTTGCAGGCCTGCACATGCAGAAGGGCCTGCACAGACTACAAATGGGACCTTCCAAGAAAGCCCTGCATGATTAGAAGTGCTGCTCTCCCCTGTCGTGTGCAGAAGTGCTACAAGCAGGAAGTGAGCAGGCAGAAACTGTGCCTTCCTGCTAAGTTCCATTTACTGCTCAACAGACAACACATGACTGGACACCTCCAAATCTGAGGTAGTGACCTCTGGACAGTGTCCACTGAGGGGATGGTGAGCGGGACATGTGACTGCACAGAATACTCACTTAGGTAATTTTGTTAATTATAGGTTCTGTTCAGTCCCACTTGGGAGAGTTAAGAAAGCTGGCTGGTCAGGAGGTACCATACAAGTCCATCATGAGGAACCAAGCAAGTCTAAGTGCCAAGCAGCATTTTTTCCCCTGGAATCATGCTGTGAGAAGACAGGAGAAGATTCCTAGGTAAATTAAGTGGTTCTTGGAATCTCTGGAGAACTGGAGGTTCCAGGCCATGGAGCTTTTCTGGCATTTACTTGGTAGTGAAGAAAAAATGGAGGGAAAGCAGCTGTCTGTTGTGACAGAGCTACATCAAGCTCACTGTGAACCCAAGATAGGCTTACAGTGCTGATTGCTACTGCCCAATGTGTAATCTATTATCCATGGTGACCAAAAGCATCTCGGCAGCCAGACGAGGCTTAACGGTGACAGGGCCCAAGGCAGCCAAGGCAGATATGCAAGAAGTCACCAACTGAAGAGACAGTGGATGAAAACTGAACTAATGAAATATCTGAAGAAAACTCAGGAGGAGCGCTCTTTCTGCAGCTACTCTGTCACAGAAAGAAACAGCAGAAAGGCGATTATCCCCCGCCCCCCGCCCATATAGTTCTTCTGCACATGGCTGAGGGGGACAGTGCCCAAACCTTACAAAGCTTTCTAGAAGGTCCCCTCTGTGGTGTGTACAGGCATTTTCTCAGATGTTGGACTGTACAAAACCCAAAAAGAACTATTTAATTTTAGGAAAAAACAGTTCAGACCTTACAAAGTAAAGAAAACAGAAGGCCAACTCACTCATCCTTCAGCAAGTATTTGCTTTGTATATGAATGCAGGTCTCATTAAATGGCTATTGTAGGTCAGCTACCACTGACTGATGTTTTGTGAGCACAGTAAGTATTAATGGAAGGAAACTAAACTACTATAATAATTTGTCTTGATTTTTTAAAATAAAGCATCTAGAAAGAGAAAACAAGTAAGAGTGGTTGAATAATTCAGAAGGGTGGTGGGGGGAAGCCAAAGAACAAGGCAAGAAAAAGAGGAAACTAAACTACTAAAGTACTCTTTCGGGTTTTTGTTTTTTTTAATAATCTAGAAAAGAAAGAAAGGGAATAGCTGAATTGAAAAGGGCTGGGTGGGAAAGAATAAGAACAAAGCTGCAGAACAACACACACACACACACACACACACACCCCGCACAGATCTAGCCAATTAATTCTTTCTAACAGCTCTCTCCAGTAACCACCACCTGTAACAACTCTCTCACAATGAAACAAATGCAGGCTTTTCTCAAATATATGCAGTATTCCCCCTGCCCTGAAACAGTGTCACTGATTGGAGACCGCTGGTTTACTTTCAGCCCTAATTTGGCTACTAGACTTGCCATCGCCAAAGCTCACTCCCCTTTCCTCCTCTCCCCTTCTCTGATCTTTCACAAGTTGATACATTTTAGGGACAGGCTGGGCTTCAGAAGGCATCAGAATAGCTCCGAATCTCCGAGGTGCTTCGGCAGTGACCTGCTTCACTTCGGAGCACCTTGGTGCTGTTATGATATGCTTCAGATCTCACCGAGGCACACTCAAAGCACCCTGATTCACTTCGGTATTCAGATTCAGCACTGAAGTGATGAACAGCCCTAATTATTATTATTTATTACATTTCTATACCACCCCATAGCTGAAGCTATGAGTAGTTTACAAAAGTTAACATGTGCATATAAACAAGGAAGATGTGTACCCTTTACTGACAAATACTTATGGTTGGACACCTAGAGAGAAGTGGGGCATGTGACAGTAAAAATATCACCTAGTGAAGAACTAAGTGAATTTTGCAGCCAATTATTATGATTTGGAAGTTACATGTTTTCCAAATACAGGGTTAGACTCGTAAGTCTACCCAGTCAAAGTGAATATGTTGAACCTGTGTATGTGCCATGCTCCCCTGTATTTAGTCCCCAGCAATTTATTTGTTTAGTAAACAAGAAATCTCAACCTTGGATTAAGTAATGGGAATCACTTGTGGAAGTTATTTTGTACTTATAAATCATGTAGAGTCAATTAAGACATCATCCCAAGCCACAGTTTTTACTTCCAAACAAAGAGAGGGCAAATAATGGTTTATATCTAATGGTTTTCTTCCATTTTCCATATTCTCAGTACTCAAGCTTTGTACGTTCACGGGTTCACTCCCATATCAATAGTTCATCAACCACTGGAGGCAGAGCAATGGCCATAACTATGGTTTGCCAAGTCAGATATCATGTTAAACCACAGTTAAGCTTACATTACTATGTGATGTCTGAATTGAGCCCTAGTGTAATTAGCCCCACGTTCAAAAAAACCCATATCATAGTACAGAGTGCAATACACCTCTGTGTGGTAGTGAGCTGACCATGTTAAACTACCCTACAAATGCACATGTACATACTCCACAGTATTTCTAAAGTATCCCCATCCCTCAAGTACAGACCAAAAGGGCTGGAACCCATCCACTTATCTAATGTATTAAACTTGCAGTTACAGTGTTATTGTAAATGCATTCTTTTCAGTTCTGATGAAGTTGTACTATCCAACATCTCATTTTGTTCAAACTGGATATAGTTAAAAAAAAAAAAAAGTTTCCCGCTATATAACAGAAGCCATTATACCAGTGGTTTTGATTATGCTCCCTCTCCAAGAAACCATGTTTATATTTATTATATGGAATTAGGACACATACCATATGCTTTAGAGGAAGTTTACAAAAAACAGGGCAAAACTGCTTTCTATAAAAAACAGCATATAAATTAACTAACCAATTAATATAAATCCAAGAGCAATTAAGAAGGTCAGAAGATACCCCCTCAAAGGTTCATTATTCTTCCCATAGCCTTTAGCAAACATCAGGAAACCAGGATAAATATTGTCTTTACACAACGCCTAGGGGAAATAAAAAGATATGACCATAGTTTAATTGTTCACACAGAGATATTATCGAGACATCAAATCTTAATATAAGGTTCAGCACACATAGGCCATTTGAAGAATATAATTAACATCAAAACTTTAATGACTGCACAGATTACCAATTCAATGTGATCTTAAGTACTGTGGGAAAAGTATGGACAGTGAGCAATAAAGGCCAGTATTGTTCGATTCAGTTATATTTTATCTTATCTAAATAAAAATTATTTTCCTATAGAAATTATGAATGCTTACCCATTTTATTGAGGCCAAGTAACAGTGAGAAATGACAAACTATGTTTTTAGTATAGTACATATGAAAGCATCATTTTTAATTACCATGAATACCAATGTACTAGTAAAGAGACTAAGAGACTTTTTTCTTATCTCAGTTCAACTTAGTTACAGGGTCAAACCAGAAATATCTTGAGAAACAGTTTATAAACCTCAAGTGCTTTGATTTAGAATAGCCATTTTTGAAACGCTTTTCAAAATCAAATTTAAATTTGATCAGGCTCACTATAAACAACTCAAGTTTCTTACCTGGAAGATTTTAGGTGCACTGACAAGAGATGCTAATGCTGAAGAAAGGGTGGCAGAAAATATACCAGCTGATATCAGAGGTGCAAATCCTGCTACCATACTCATTACCTGGAAGTAGAACATAACTTTAATAAAGGAAGACCTAAAACTGAAACCGCTCTGGTGCAAAACCATGTTAAAATTAAATCCTATATACAAATTCCTTTGAGAACTATTAGAGCATTCAGAGAAAGCAGTTTATTACTTTATAAAGAATTTGTGCCTGAATTTGCTTGTTTTCCTGTTCCCTCTCCATCTCTTTTATCCTTCTGTATTGTCTTGATTAGAATGACTTTCTGCCGGCAGGGATTGTGGGTTTTTTAAAAAAGTATTTGTAACAGCGCTTAAAATGTATTAGGTGCTTTATAAATAATAATACACTAGTAATTATTCCTAAGTTTTGCAGAACTATCTTTGGATAAGACTTCTCATAACTACTGAATGCAGCATAATAGGCTAAATGCCGGCATTGAAAAAGACATCTCTTGTGCCAGTAAAACCATTATAAAGTTTTCAGTCATGAGAACTTCCAAAAAGGGAAAGCAACAATGTGATAAATGTGCAGCTACACGATCTGAAGCTACACAACTTCATTCACTTTAATAAAGTTACTGCAACGGCCCCACAGAACATAGCCATGCTTGGCAGATTATGCACAAAGTAGTCAGAAACTGGAGAACACTTCCAGGATCTCCCTTGTAAAAGCCAAAAAAACCCTAATAGGTGTGAAATTGTGTATTTTCAAGGCAGTGATAATTTAACACTAGTACTACTGTTCTGTACATAATAGACAGGTTTTAGGCAAGCCAACCTCTACTTTAAAGATGTTGAAAGTCTGATCAGCATTTTCCATCTCTTCAATTAACCCAAAGTTTGTGACTTTTATACAAGTATTTTATACAAGTCTAAATGAAGTCTGGCATCATCACCCCTGAATGAATTGTTTCTTTCTCCTTAACAGCTTTTTGTCAAAGCACACATTAATGTTTTTAGAACAGTCACTGATCATTACTTCAATTGGATTTTATAAGTGACATACCATAAAAAGGTAATAAATGTCTTCGTTATCCAATTTAGCTAAATAACTTAGATGAAAACACATTTAGTCTAAGGTACTTTACCTTAATTAGGTTATTCCTTACACTGTCTAATTGCAAACACTTGAGTATAGGAAAGACTATTGTGATAAAGCTTTTAACCATCTCATCTTATGAGAAATCTGTCACAAAGTGCTTCCAGATGAAAGTGCTTTTATTATGCCGTTGCCTTGTCTTACTCATGGAATTTTACATGGGGGAAGACAATGACATCTTCAGCTCGTAACCTTCCCATGCATATCCACTGCTTCGACCATGAAACGGCTGCACAACGCCTTCTGATTTGTAGTGCTAGGAACCCTCCATCTGGAAGCACCCATGTTCCCAAACCAAACACAAGAGAAACTGGAAGCTGTGCACATTGTAATTCTTACAATGTACACCCAAGAGCCAGAAGGTAGAACGGGTGAAGGAAGAAAATGGACTCCGTTCAGTACTCCCACTTATTAGATCAACTCATATTTATTTTATTTATATCCCTCCTTTCTTTCAAAAATGGTGATCAAGGCTAGAGATTTGATTGAAACTCCTGATTCAGGTTATTGGTGGACACAAAGTCCCAAAGTAGACATTCTAACGTATTTACTATTGATTTTATCTGCTATTACATGTATGTATAATAGAGACATTTTATTTATTTTAAAAGTCTTATTAGCCACCTTGAAGCTATTTTGTGAAAGGTATGTTTTAAAATAAAAAGACTGGGTTTGCACAGCACGATAAGCCACAATGGTTTATTTTTCTGAATTAGCCATGATAGTTCATATCGTCTGCAAACAGTTTTCCCCAACCACGGTGGTTTATTGAGCCAAAATAATCCACCCGGATAAGTCATGGTCTCCAGTCAGGTTTATTTTAACCATCATAGCTTATCGTGTCATCTGGAGCTCCAAAGTGGTTTAAACAGATCACCTACAGAGTAGTCTGGCATGAGCAGTCAAAACCGCTGTTGCTGCTCTGCTCCTCTCAGACAATCTCTGTTTCTGAGATCTGCCTAGCAACGGATTGTGCTGTCTGCCCATCTCCACCCTCACCGCTCCCTTGGCTCTGCAAACTTCCAAAGTGCCAAACCCCCATGCTTCTCAGAGAGAGGCATAGTCACGCAGGGTTTGGGTTGTGCATCGGGTGCCTCCCTAAGAGGGGAACCCGTGTATGAAATTTTGTCTTGTTCCTGCAAACTTCCAAGGGTTTAGAACCGCCACCACCTTTTTGGTGCAGGTGGGAAGAGGGAAAGGGCAGTGCAAGGACAGGCGGGAAGCACCGTAGGTTAAGTGGGGTAATGGCAGTGGGGGTGCAGGCGAGCAGGGCAGAAGGGAAAAGCATGGAAATCTGGGTGGGGACCAAGGTGGTGGGAAGCGGTGCAGCACGGCTTGGGTGGGGTGATGGCGGTGGGGTGCTGGGAAGCGGGTAAGGATTAATATCAGGGAGATTGGAGACAACAAGGCAGAGACAGAAGAAGATGCCTCCCAGCATGCAGCCAGCCAACCAGAGAGAGGAATGTGACGTAGCTGCAGCATGAGTGTTGGCAGGGAATGGTATCCAGTGCAAAGGAAGCTGGGATACCATCCTGGCCGGGCAGGAGGACTAGAGGGAGAATGGACGGGCGGTGGGGTGGGGATAAACTACTCTGCATAGTTTATTTGACTGATCATGTGAGGGTAAAAAGAAAAGTAGCTTATAAACCACCATGGCTTAAAGTGACATGCAAACCTGCCCAAAGTGAGCAATTGTGATCATGCTAGTATTCCCCACTTCCAGAGGACTACATGTTGGATTTCACAGAACACTTCTGAAGAATGTGGAATATCACTTCCCCCCTGTCCCCCTTACAAGGGCTTGCACTAGCCCTATGGATTTTTTTTTTTACTTTTATCTTTGAATAGCTGACTCTCACGCCACAGCAAACTGTTTTTGAAATTGCAAACCAAACTTGCCATGTAGCATACGGACTGCTGTTTGAGAAAAACAAATATCAAGCCCGCTTGGGCACACTAAACTAGTTGGGTAGTTCTTTGGAACTTCGCTAAATATAAGTATACACTTTAGGGTTTTCAAACAATATATGTCGAGTAACCGAAAATACTGTAAGTAAGGCATCTGTAATCTTGATTGTATATAACTAAACGCCATGACAATTAACTAATTATTATATAAAATGCAATTGTATATAACCAATATACAGATTCAATAGTAAAACAAAAGGTATAATTAAAGAGACTACAGGATTGCCTTCAATCATTAGGCCACACTGCCTCTCAGAGACAAAGAAAAAGAGTCCTAAATTTTTAAATAGATCTAATGACATTTTTTTTTTTATAAAGCTGAAACGTATCTTTCTGGCTGTCACAGCAAGTAAGGTTACCATATAGGTAATATATAGTTGATTGTCAGCCAATAATTACACCACCAGATGATCAGTGTATTGCTGAAGAAATGTGACAAAAACATTTCCTTAGGGTCCACATACAAGGGCCAGAACAACAAATAAGGTACCAGATCTTCGATGTGATCATGACCAAAAATACATTTCCGTTCCACTAATGGAATTCCCAAGTATCTTCCCAAAGTATATGCAGAAGGCATCATCTGGAATCTAGGTTCCGTGAAAACCCTACAAATCTGCAGGAAGGTCTCAAAATAATGTATCCTTGAATGGCTGACTTTAAACTGAGCGTACAAGGGTGAGAAGCACATATCGATCATGACTGCCCACAATTGAATTCCTAAGAGCATGTGAATCAAAAGACAGATATTTCTCCATAGATACATTGCAGCCCCTCAACTTATCTTGACATCACTGTGAGATTTCTGAATTGTTTTAAAAGACTGCAAAGGTGCTTGACCAGAGACAACAGTGGGGAAAAATAAGTGGGAGGAAAATAAGTGTGGATATCTTAAGAAGCAATGCTTTTCTCAAACCATTTTTTTTAATTTAAAATTATTTTTAGGCCACCTTTAAAGGTAAAACCCTCTCAATTTTCAAATTTTTAAAAGCCCATCTGTTTCCAGCCAAAGTGATTGTAACTATACAGTAATTGTTGGCAAGCTATTTAAAACGATTCACAATTTGAAAAGAGAAGCTCAAACTCAAATATCTAAAGATTATGTACTGTCCATGTGTGAAATTCATGTTCTTGTAGACAAACTTCCCTTGTTCCTGTAACTTCAAATTACAGAAAAGTTTCCCCATTTCAAACATTAGACCACCAGTCATTTTAATACACAGGGAGAAAAATAGTTTATTCTAATTTGTTCCCACATTTGTATTGAGCTCATCAATGTCTATTTCATAAATTATGCACAAATGTGTAAGATATCTCAAGCAAACGCTCAACTGATGTCCCAAGGATTAGAAATCACTACTTACTTGGAAGTTGTTCATTAGCCCATAAGGACAACCCCCCTTTTCACAGGAGGAGAAATCGAAGTTCAGCTTACAAGCAGCAGTAGTACAATTTGTCAGCTCATTGATAATTGTGTCATTAATGCTCCCTGTGGCATCCCGAACAACACAAGCACCTAGACCAGAGGAAACAGAAGTGATGATCCTCCAAGCAGTAAAGCAAACTACACTGTAGTTGTTTTCAATATATTCCAGTAAAAAGGGACAATTTCAATTAAGTTACTTCTAGAATACTTAAGTAACACACACACAAAAAACCCACACAACTTCTCATATCTCTAAAAATCTATACAATGGTATAGCCCAAGTAGTCATGAAACTGAGTTCAGAGGCATAGCACTGTTGACAGAAGTGCATGATACAATATCCTTCTTTCTTTTCTTTGTTTGCATTAGAAGCTTTAGAGTGCACCCCTGCATATGCCTAATCAGAAGTACGTCCCACTGAGTTCAGTAGCAGTTACTTCCAGGTAAGTGTGTATAGGATTGCAGCCTTAGGCGCTTTTAAAGCAGAGTTGACCAACACAAAGGTATTAAAATATCTTTATTCAGCCTACAAGCTCTTGAAGCATCATGAGAATCTCAGCTTTTATAACATATATAGTCTCATAAGTAAAACCAAGACATGATGAAAGAAAATTTGAGGTCTCCTTAGGTATTTGAAATACCAAGATTGTCATCTCAATTAACTGGAGACTTCCCCAAATGCTATACATTCTATTCAGAAGATAAAGGGATACATAAGGCCCAGCACTAAGGTTAACATAACAAATGCTGGTGCTGAAGTTAATATCTAACAGCTGATGTTCTGCACAAGTTCCCTTTTCATTTGAAGACAGCCAATATATACATTTGCCACAATGCCCAAAAGTGGTAAGCCATTGGACCATTATATGAATGAATTAATGTATTTTTGCCTTAAAGTGCGATAAGGCTGCTTTTAATTTTTATTATATGAATTTGAGTATCTTGTATGGCTGTTCTTTAAAAATCATTTTTGAATACTATGTATCCCAAGAAGTTACATATTTCTTTGCAGTTTAGCTACTGAGTGTGATTTCCTTTTGTGTTTTCTAAGGAGTTAAATTGGACCTTTATTGCTTTTCAGTCCATTTATATCTCACTTCTTGAAAAAGCTTGAGGTGGCTCATTTGAACAGGACCATGACAGTAACAGAAGCTTAATGGCTGGAATTCAACCAGACTAATCTCCAAACTTTGAGCAATGTGACCTCAAGCTGACTTCTGTCTTCCAGCAATCTACAAAATGCCAGTCTAAAACACATACTCAATTTGTAGTTGAACTGCTTATTATTTTAAGCCATGAAAGATCAATACTTTTTTGTTTTAATCAAGGAAATTATAAAATTTCTTCCTCATTATGTCCATCAGCTATGGACCAGCTTTCTTCATTCGCAAGCTGTCACATCCAAGGAATTATATAAAATAGCAGTCCTTTTGGCTTTTCAATTTAACTTAAATGGCAAAAAAATCTAATGATAGATCCAACCCTAGTGTGTCTTAACTCCTGGAAACTAAAAATATGTTCTTTGGCTGAAACTAAATAGACTAGAACAGCTTCACCATACTGATAAATCTAACATCCAAGTTAGATTACTGTACTGTAGTGATACGCAGAACTATCCCTGAAAACTGTTTGAAAAGGTCATTTTGATCAGGATACAGCAACTAGAAAACTGGAGTGCGGTGTTATGAACACATTTCACTTGTGCCCCAAAGTCTTCACTGTTACTAGCAAGGTCAAAACTGTCTAGCTGCGGGACCTCAGAGCACGGGAAGCGGTGGCTGGATGACACATAGGATGTGTCACACCGGCATTTCTGACCTCCCCGCCCCGTTCCCAGGAACACCCTGTTTTCACCACTCTGCGCTGCTCTTACAAGCACAGAGTGCAGGGCTGATCCGTGCTGCCTATGTGGTGAAGTGGGAGGGGGTCAGTTCTCCAGGAACCGACCTATCCTCTGGCTGTCTAGCCGCTGACTAGAGGCCATAGGATTGTGCCCTTAGGCACTGTAGATCAACTTTATATTTCGTGAACATGGGATAGTTATTTCTGTAGTATGGCAAACGAGGGAAGGGATTGTAATTGAACCATTATTATCTGGCATGACTTACTGTTCTTTTAAATATCATAATGCTTAAACAAAATCCAAACTACTCCCCACCCCACCAATGCACAGAGTAAAGGCCAACTAATGGAAGGTTCTGCACAAAGCAGGTGGAAAAAAACTCTAAAAGTCACTGTGAATTCTATCTTAATATACTGCTACAGCAACATACAAATATGGCATCAGGTCATCTCCAAGGAATTAATAAGTGAAAGTTAGTTATTTACCTACTGATACTGCAATTCCTATGTAAACCACTGTAGTAATTAAGATGGCCAGCAGTGTCCCTTTAGGTATGGCTGATTGAGGATCCTGAAAAAAATGAAGTGAAAGTATGAATCCAAGAACAATTCAAATTGGGTGAATAAGCAACAGAACTAAAAAAACACTCACCGCAAGATCACCTGAGATATTTGCACCAGCTAGAATGCCTGTTGCAGCTGGGAAAAATATAGCAAATACTGAAAAGAAAGTTTCGTCTTCTCGGAAATCTGGTCCAAAATTTTCGGAAAATATTTCAGCTGTTAGAAAGCAATATTGGAAAAAAGATAATAATTCTAGTGCTCTGTGTTTATACAATACTCACGATATTCACTCCTCCACCTAATCAAGTAAAGTTAGAGGGAGACTAGACTATAAACTTTGCGTACAAATTGAAAGGTGGGGTTTTGTTTTTTAATAACTGTGTGAGAAGTGTTTCTTATAAATTTTATACACCCCCAATGCCTTAACCCACCGTACCTGCACAGCATGAAGGCTGTCCCCTCATTCCAGTGTTCCCCAACCTAGTGCCCTCTAGATATTTTGTATCACAACTCCCAGCATTCCTGACCATTAGTCATGCCAGCTGGGGCTGATGAGAGCTGAAGGTTAAAACATCTGGAGGGCACCAGGTTGGAGAAGTCTGCCTTATTCCATCTACCCTCCCCCCAACAATAAATTGTAACATAGACATTACATTATGTAAATCAGTAGAATTATAGAACAGTTCTAGAGTTACACCAAGTCACATTTGCTGTAAAAAAAAAATCACAACAATTCCATCCTTATAAAATACACTATTTTTTCCATTTAAAATAAAATTTGGTACAGAATCTCAAGAGTGTGGGACACAAGCTATCCAAACTATAGGGTGCTTCCAGAAATGGCTTTTATGACACTATCAAAAGTTTCATGGAAATTTATGGGGGGCTGGGGAACAGACATCATCTTCTACTTGTAAAACTCCCAAGCTTTCTTATCTCATCTGTCTTTTTCCTGAAAACAGAAAATCAGTTAAGGAGAAAAAGACAGAACAGCTGCACAATGCCTTCCGAATGCTAGCACTGGAGCCCTCCATCTGCAAGCACCCTTAGAGAAGTTGGATGACAGCTGACTTTACAAGTTTAAAACTGGAGGCAAACAGATAGTACTTATTTCACACATGCACTGTGACAGCTACCACTAGGGGGCTCAGTGGGTGCCACCCTATCTTGTCTCTCTACAAATCTCACAACCTCCCACTAATCCTCCTATGATTTAAAATGATGATGAAGATGATGGGCAAGCCATTTGCTTCCACCACTGCTGGCACTTCCAGCTTCTGCTGGCCACCTTCACCTGCGTTTCAGCATGTGCAAAATAGCCAGTGTTCATCTTTTAACATACGCAATACAGTAGGGATAAAGTCAATACTGCTGGCAGTTGGCAATGCAGCAGACTGTTTATCAGCTCCCTTTTCCTGTACCTGGCTGGCAGGCAGGCTATCTGTTGGGGACTAGGAACAGGTCTTGCTGGGATTTAGTGGAAAGTCAAAGTGTAGATGCATGGAATCCAAGTTGTAAGCATGCACAATGACAGACTGTACAATGTGCTTACTGCTTGCATGGCATGCAAAAGAAGGCAGGAGTCCCAACTTACACATTTCCATGAGTAAATGTTGAAAAAAAAAGTCTGTACTTTTTTCTTAAACCAAAGGCTTTAGAAAAATGTACTAGTCACATTTCTATTCTGCCTTTCCTTCAGGAAGAAGAGAAGACCATACAAGGTCCCCCCCCCACACACACACACACTTCACTTTACCTCTCACAATAACCCTGTCGGGCTGAAAGATAAGTGGCCCAAGCTCACACAGTGAGCTTTGATTTGGGAATGTAGAAAAAACCCCACACGTATATAGAGAAAACAGGGATGGGGAGGACAGAAGATGCCTAAGTAGGTGTTCTGTGTAAAGTCTGGAGATAGTCTTCTTGGAAGATATAAAATTGAAGTTAATCATCTGGATCTATAGATAAATGAACAGAACTCTGCACACACAACAGGGCTTTCCTGGTTCCGGGTCTCCTTCCACCCACTACAGCCCCCTGCACCCTCCCAAAAGCCACTCCTGAGGGTCAAGGTAGCTTCTGGAATGATGTGGGGGCACAGGGGTTGCAGTGAGACAGAAAAATTGAGAGATTTGGCAGGCTCCCTTGTGTAAACCAATTTGCTTTTGGACCCAAGCCAATTGTTTTCAATGCAATCCCCTTAGAACTAATTCTTTGCAATCTTCATCTATTCCAACTGACTTTGGGGAACCTTGCACTAGCCAAGACAGAACAAAGTTAGGTGTGCATCAACTGCACTAGCAGATTGAATTGCATGATTGAATTGCAGATGGCATCACATAGAAACAAAATCCTATGCAAGTTTAGAAAGAAAAAAGCCCTACAACGCCCAGCATCCCTCCAGCCAGTCATGCTGGCTGGGGAGTGCTGGGAATTGTAGAACATTGTTCTGTCTAACCATGCATAAGATTGCATTCTTAATCTCTCAAAACAAGACATGGTAAAGGCATTCTTCAGTCTAGTAATAGCGTGTTGTAGCTAAGAATGAAACTGAAAAAAGGCAGACATTCTGTGACTATCAAGTCAACAAATGCAGTCAATACTGGCATAAGTGAAATACCAATATGTTTGAGACAACTACTGCGGCTATAGTTTGAGTGAATTTGTATTAGCTAATTCTCCCTTACCTTTGTAGCCGAAAAAGCCTTTAGGCTTCTTGCTCTCAAATGGAATAAATGTTCCTATGATGAAATCAGCAATAGCTATTAGCAGGATCACCAGCAGAACGATCTGTGCCTGTAATTTTAGAAGTCATCATCAACATCACCACTGCAATAGATTTTCCTCCAAGCTAAAATCATTGACACTAGGTTTGGGCACTCTGGTCAATTGAATGATCAACTTCTGTCAAATATTCCAAGAATGCCATGGAGTGGATGGCAGCTTGCATTTCTTATTTCATTACTTGGTCATTTATTAAACAAGGGCAGCCATGTCCCCTAGCCCTGGACCACAGCAAGGCTAGCAGCATAGCAAAGCATCTCCCTCTGGCTAGCTGTCATAACTTCAGACATATCCAAACAAGTACACAAGCAGCCATCTTTGGCTAAGGCCACTGCCTAATGAGTAGAGCATCAGACTAGGACCAGGGAGGCTCAGATCCAAATCATCACTCAGTCATGAAGCCCAGGCTAGTAGCACACACTCAGCCTAACCTACCTCAGAGTGTTGCTGCAAGGATAAAATATAAACGTGCAATTATAAAAATCTGTAAATGTGTTTAACTGAAGTTAATATAGTTTCACAATAGTCAGCTAATCTGCTTTTGTAATTAGCTTAAGTATCAAGCCTTTTGATGATCACCATCGTCGTTGCTGCTGTCGTATCACATGGGGGCTGTTCGAAATTGCCTTTGTGTGACAGCTGTTCCATGTGTACATGGATCAGCTCCAATGCATAATCTCCCTTCATTGACCATTGAGGGCAATCATGTTTTGGTCAATGATCCTTATGGCCATTCCACTGTATATGCTAATTGTGTTAAAAGCTAAAAACACACATGTTAAAATCCCATGATTTTTTCTTATAATGTATCAAAGAGTTCTTTAATTGTGGCATTGCAAAAGTAATCCATATGATTATGTATACGGTGTTTAATAAATAAATTAAATAATATTGTTTATAAATAATACTAGACCAATTAGGAAACATTCCAGAACTCAAGGAGTACTAACAGAACAAGATGTAAGCACTTCTTCTGAAACAGTTCTGTGAACTGTATCAAACCAAAACAGATCTTACTGAGGTTTAGGTTAGGGATGTGCATCAGATTTGGCCGAAGCCCGAGTCAAATTGGGTTCCTTCAGACTATTTTTGGAGCTCCCTGAAGTGGCCTTTCCTCTGAAGTGACCAGAACCAAGCTAGGACTGTATAGGAGGTTTCATTTGCAATTCAGCTTTGGAAAGGTAGACAGCATCATTTGTTTGCTTTCTCTAAACACTGATCGGGGGGGGGGGGGGGGTTGAGTGACTTGACAGGCCCACCTTCTAATCATAGGGCACTTTTTGCCAGGGGCTCTCCAATCACTGTGTTTTGGGAAGGGCAAGGATGAGACGGTGAGATAGCCGTTCTTCCAATGCTACGAAGCTTTACTATGAAAAAAAGCCTTAAACTGGTTTTCAATCACTGTAACTCGACAGCCCTTGCACCTAGCCTTCTGATATCTGGCAGGCTTGACCACCTCAGAAGGAACAACTACCCCTGCAAATTTCATACAATTCCAGGAAGAAATTTAAAAAGTTAGTAGTTCAGTGGTTCTCTTAAATAAAAAATATAAATCTAATGGTGCATAACACAAAAACTACCACACCTATTTTTCCGACAGTCGGCAGGTGCAATCAAAGGGGCTACTATGCCTTTCGCTCACTTCTGACAGACAAAAATTATAGGCATTTTTTACTTTTCCATGGTAGTCAATGGGAGGTATGAAGTCTGACATTTCTGAATCTCAACTCTGGTTCAGTCAAAGAGGACAACCTCCAAATTGGACCAAGCAGAATCGGGCCATTTTCCAAAGCACTGAATCAGGGCCTGAATCTTCTGGTCAGTGAACATCTCCAGTTTAGGAAGTTTGAAAGGGGAGACAGAAACAGGGAAGATTTACAAATTGTGATACAATTATTTTGGGGTTTATACAATAAAATCTATGTACTTTTATATGTTAATTCAGGAAATGAACTCTGAAAATGTTTTGTAACATATGGTGCTTGCTACAGTTTCAATCGATACATTCAGAATGTGCGTTTGATTAACATTTCATATCGACCTAGTTCTATTGTATTCTCTATGGTTCTATACATACTTAGGAAGCAATAGATGCTGCAGAGACATAATCCCCATTCATGCATATACACGTGAAGAGGGTTCACGTGTAGAACAGAAAGCAGGGCCACACTACTGGCTGCATCCCCTGACGTGTGCGTCTTGAGCATGGCTGTCCCTGTCCACTTGGTGAGCATGGACATCAGAAAAGAAGGAGGCCTAAACTCAAATAACTATACTAGCCATGTGATCTGGAACCCTGATTGCCCGGGGTTAAAGATTGCATGGAAGCCTCTAGAAGCATAGGGTTCCTATTTTCAAATATTCATGTTCAATGCATGGATGAGAGCGCCAGCAGTACAGCCCCAATTCACCTTGTATGCGTGAAGTCCTCACATGTTTTAATGCATCAACAATAAAAGCTTATCTTTATCTAGGAGAAGGGTATTTATCTATGCAAGGGGTGGGCAACTTTTTTGCCCAAGGGCTGTATGAGTTGACATGTTGGGGGTCCATGGCTGTGGGTACAGCCAGACCAACACACACACAGCCTTCACTCTGACCCCACACACATGCACGCACAGACACCGTCTTACTCTCCCTCTCTCAAACACACTCATGGGGCAGTTTGCCATGTGGGCAGGGAAGGGTTAACTTCCCCAACTCCACACTTTGATCTCACCGTAACAGTCATGCTCCCTCAAGACTACAGTTCAGAGATTTGGCAGGCTGGGATGGTGTGATTTACAAAGTTCATTTCCATGCATCACCCTCCTAAAGAAAACTTCACTCTCCCCAGCCTGCTGAACAGCTGAGTCACACGCTTGTGGGAGCACAATTTGCAGAAGAATTTGCTGGTGAATACTTGGGCCCCTGCACTGTCTTCACTGAAGGCCTCCAAGGGCTGCATCTGGCCCATGAGTTGCCTACAAGTGATGGAGGAAATGGAAGTACAAGGTTTGTACAAGAAAGTACAAAAGGAAGTATGAATTTTGAGAAAAACTGGTGTGGGCTAAAAAACTGTGCCTGTCCTTATATATGGGGGTTGACTCAGTTAACAACTTGAAACTTTGTTGTGATCATGCTCTCATACTAACTAAGCTTCATATTTTCGTCCCTTTTTGAGTATGTGACTTTCAGTGGGCTTTTCTTTGAACCTGGGAAGAAATATATAGTGTTTTAAGTATGTTTATAATAGGTTCCGAATATGTTTTGCACTTTAGCCTGAAAGTTCTAGTATTTTAAAGTCTCGTTTGAGCTGCAAAATTTTATTCCGCAGGTATGAATGATCCTTCTTAAATATATCTTGAAGATAAACTGATGTCCTGTATGTAACAGAATAGCTACTAATAAAAATTGGTGTGTGTGTGTCAAAATGTATTTAGTACTAGATGGACCAGATTGATTTTTGAATGAATTTGGGACTGTTTGATTTGTAAAATTATTACTTCAGAGACTGGTTATATGTCAATTCTTTTCATTAGTGATAAGTTTCATTAGGTTTTAATTGTATTTTTCTACATATTGAAAGTTAACTGATTAGAGTGAACTGCTGTGTACTACTAGATTAATTTTTTATGAGTGTAGTACTATGTTATGGGGTTGTATATCTATTTTGCAAAGTATTAGTTGATTTCCTTCCATGCACCCATAAGGGGGACATCTGATGGCAGCAGGAGGGAAACCTACACAATGGAGGCTGATCCATATGCCAAGGAGGTCTATAAAGAATGGCTCAGAATATGCAAAAACATCCACCTATCTGAGCACCAACGTGCACATTCAGAAAACCTAATCTGCAAAAATGGATATGCAAATCTTGCACCAATACGAGGGCCACAAGTTTCTGTGTTCCAAATAGTTACTGTGTAAGACTCTTGCACTTCCAAATAGTTACTGTGTAAGACTCTTGCACTTCGCATGCACAATTGGCTCAGTTATGCATTCAACAACACCAACCTCATTCAAAAGCAGAAACATAGCTCCAATTTGTATCAACTGGTTTAATTGTACGTGGCCTCCTTTTTTGTCACACATCCTTAAAAATTATTCACAAACTTGTTCAGGACACTTATCAACAAGTATGTGATAGTTTGCTCCAGGGCCAAAAGAATCAGATATTTGTAGAATTCCTAAAAAATGTTCACTGAGACAATTTCAAACATACTCCACATAGCAGCTATATCATGACCTTAAGTCCAGTTATTGAAAGAACGTTCCACGGCCAGAAGTCTGACTATTAATGCCAATGTAAGTTCCTTCAACGTTTGCTTAAATTGCTTCACAGATTTTTTCAGATGTTCATTCTTTCAGAACATTCGATGTTTTAGATCAGCGTTACTTACTTTAGCTTCCCATTCCATTCCTGCTACAGAGATGCCCAACAAAATAACAATTGTGATTGCTCCTATAATTCTGATGTCATTCATTTGATCCAACATAAGTATGTCATGTTCCTACAAACAAAGAAACAAACAAACAAAATGAGACAGAGTTGCCAATGTCTTTTTTACAAGCCTGGGACAAGCTAAAATTGTGTTCTCTTTCCTGATAGGGAAGAAAAATGTAGAAAGAATGTTTGAAGACTAAAGTTCATTCTGCCCTATCAGTGGTCAAATATGATTGAGCGCCCTGGACAATATGGTTTTGTAGTCATTCTATAGGAGCTATCTTTCATACAGATTAATGTCAAATGTTTACATCTGCAATGTATTTTGAACTGGTTGCTAACCAGTTGTTTGTTTTAGAGTTTACATTCATTCAAACATCTCACTCAAAATTTCCTCCTCAGTTGGCCATGATATCCAAATCAGCACACTATGGGTAGTATCCAAATGTGTCATTCTGCTAGCAAAAATGATGTTGCGCTAGCGGAAATGAAGTTCTGACCTATGCGCAAGAGGAGGATACAAGTAAAGTTATGTTTGTTCAAGTACGGTTGCACAACTGGCTGTGCATTAGGCTTGCACAATCGCTTGCACAAGTGTAATGCACAACTGTTTGCACAATGGAAAGATTCGTCAGAACTCCACTAGCACTAGTTGAGTTTGCAGAATTACACCGTTGGATACTGTCCTATGGGTTGTATTCAAACCTGACCATATGCCAGCAAAACAAAAACAGCTGGGGGACCCTCCGGAGGACTGTCCAGAGCAGATCTGGAAGGAGTGCAGGGGGGCTGCAGGGGAGAGGAGAGGAGGAGGATGTTGGATTTAAGCCTATGACTAGCACTTGCTCTCTAAACCAGAATCAGCAGTCAACTTCAAACTCTTTAGAGGGCAAGCACTAAACAGAGCTTACCAATTTAGACATCATGGCAAACTACGGTTATTGCCTAAGCAAGAAACTTTGAAGGAAGGGGACATAGAACCAAGTCCAACAGCCTTACTGTTTAATCAGAGAATTAAGACATACTGATGAACCTGAACCAGAATGGAATGCCAAATTTTATTAGTTTGGGCAGGATCCAACAGGGGCCTTCTACATGCACCAGCCCCACCAGTTCCAGTGCATGTGTGGCCAGCCCCAGAGCGTGTGCCGCCCCTACTGCTGATGGCTGCAATGTAGTGCTTCTGGGGGCAACCACTGAAATGCTCTGGGGGAGGCCATGAGAGCACCGAAACCAGTAGGGGCTGGTCATGCATAGAAGGCCCCCATTAGATCTTGCCCAGTGACTGACTCCCTGTTTATGGCCCTATGTTCTTTAGTCCAACTCACCTCAAAACTTTTTTTTAATATCAATTTATTTTAAAATTAAATACTTTATTGTCTAGGAACCATAGGCTCATGAAAAGCACTCATGCAAGCCTAGGGCCATTTTTTATTCCCCACACCCTTTGAACAGCTGAGTTCCATGCCTGATGCCTCCCCTCATTTTCATGGTTTGCCACGCAGCCGGGGCGGGGGGGAGAGCTGTTACAAAATAGTCCTAGACCTCCATAGGCTCATAAAACTAGTTTCATAGTTCTTTGATCCTGCTTCTACTTTCTACTGCCTTTAAAGTTAAGCGCAACTAAGCCACAATCATTTGATCTAAGGCTGGTCCCTACAAGTATTTTGCCTGTCAAGCACTATTTTGACAGCACCAAATTCAAGGTCATTTACATGTCCCTCTAAATACAACAGGTCATTCAACAAGACAGATTTTCTATCACATATCAGCGGTAAATTTGACAGATTTTATAGATTATTCTACCCATAGAAGTACTGTAGAAAACAGATGGTGAAATTCAGATTGTGAAATACAATGATAGCAACGAACAAGTTAGAGCAATTAGTTTACCTTAAGCAGTTCTACAACTGTCTCTGCAAAACCAACTACATACATGGCTACAGCAACAGCATTAGCAAATGCAAATATCAAGCCAATTGCACCACCAAATTCTGGACCAAGGCTTCTGGAAATTAGATAATATGCTCCCCCTGAAAAGAGAAAAGAGAATTTAAGCAAGTTTTCAAACTGTGGGTAACCAAGCTTTGGTATGTATGATGTATTATGTTTTTATACTCACAAGTGAAGCCTATGTTCTACAATAATAGATGCATGTCCCTAGCTATTATTACAAGGACAGACTTCTCTAGTAATCAGGGTGTTTTGAACTACACATGTACCAGCTTCCAGGGCTTGAGCTCATAAAAATAATCACTCAAATATATTTTCCCCATTGCTTTTCTGGGGTGGGGTGTTGAATTTAAACTTAGGTGCCTATCATAATAAAGGGAATATGTTATTCTGGTCTACTGACATAAAAACCTGTTTCTTTATATATTCAGACAACATTTATTCTGTTTCTAGCCTGCCTTTTCCCACGAGGCAGGTAACAAATACAGTAAACAATACATTTAGTACACCTACAGAAGTACTTAAAAAAACCAATGTCCACAGTTCCAACAGCTTTCTAAAAACATTGTCCCTAAAAATGTCAGACTAAAGGGCCAAATTATACTGACATGAAGGTTTTTTTAAAAGATGAAAATAGCAGCCATAAGGATGATAATTATTTGGATTGCAACAAATGGGGAGGGGGAAATTAACACTTTTCCATTCATCCATCATTCATTTACTAAATGTCTATAAAACAGGATCTTTGGGCATTTACCAAAACAAACATAGTTAAAATACAATAGAAAACAATAGAAAGGAAAGGCTCCTCCTGTGCAAGCACCGGGTCATTACTGACCCCTAGAGGGATGCTGCTTTCGCTGGCGTTTTCATGGCAGACTATAGTGGGGTGGTTTGCCATTGCCTTCCCCAGTCGTGACTACCTTTCCCCCAGCAAGCTGGGTACTCATTTTACCGACCTTGGAAGGATGGAAGGCTGAGTCGACCTGAGCAGGCTACCTGAGACCCGGCTTCCGCTGGGATCGAACTCAGGTCATGGGGAGCGTTTCGGTTGCAATACTGCCGCTGCTTAAAAACTAACCACACAATTATAACAGATTTCCTCCCTTATTACAATCTTGACGAAAATCCTGCCTCTGAAGCTGCCATTTGCACTGGGAAGAAATAGTGGATGCTAGTTGTATTTTTAAAAAACTTGCAAATGAAGGCCAAAACCACATTTAACATCATGTCTACTTTGGACTTAAATTAACTTGAAGCTTTTGAGGGAGGGAGCACCACATCTGCAGCACTGTTGTGGACCTAGCTGAAGCTTCTGAAGTGCACCCCAGCAAAATTCCATCGCCTGGGAATCTAGGAGCAGAACTGAATCCAAGAGAACCACGAACTATTAATGTATTGATGATCTTCCCTTTTCTCAGAGTTTTTACTTGGCATTTTTGACACAGGAATTACTTCAGTGGCATTCCCAAACATAAATAAAGGATATAATGCCCAATATACTACTGGGGCCCCTTCATGGATCACCGCCTTGTTGTGGCGAAGGGGCTTGCGTAACTCAGTGAAGCCATAAGCTATGCCGTGCAGGGCCACCCAAGACCGACAGGTCATGGCAGAGAGTTCTGACAAAATGTGGTCCACTGGAGAAGGAAATGGCAACCCACTCCAGTATTCTTGCCAAGAAAACCCCATGGAACGTATCACAAGGCTAAAAGATATGACGCCGGAAGATGAGCCCCTGAGGTCGGAAGGTGTCCAATATGCTATTGGGGAAGAGCAGAGGGTATTTCCAAGTAGCGCCAGAAAGAGTGAAGCGGCTGGGCCAAAGTCAAAAGGACACTCAGCTGTGGATGTGTCTGGTGGTGAAAAGAAAATCCAATGCTGTAAAGAACAATATTGTTTAGGAACCTGGAATGTCAGATCAATGAATCAAGGTAAGCTGGAGGTGGTCAAACATGAGATGGCAAGATTGAACATTGACATCTTGGGAATCAGTGAACTAAAATGGACAGGCATGGGCGAATTTAATTCAGGTGACCATCATATCTACTACTGTGGGCAAGAATCCCTTAGAAGAAATGGAGTAGCACTCATAGTCAACAAAAGGGTGGGAAAAGCAGTACTGGGGTACAATCTTAAAAACGATAGAATGATCTCAGTACGAATCCAAGGCAAACCATTCAACATTACAGTAATTCAAGTCTATGCCCCAACCACTGAGGCCGAAGAAGCTGAGGTTGATCGGTTCTATGAAGACCTACAACACCTTCTAGAACTAACACCAAAAAAAGATGTTCTCTTCATCATAGGGGATTGGAATGCTAAAGTAGGAAGTCAAGAAATCACCGGGATAACAGGCAGGCATGGCCTTGGTGCACAAAATGAAGCAGGACAAAAGCTAATAGAGTTTTGCCAGGAGAACAGGCTGATCATAGCACTCTTTTCCAACAGCACAAGAGGCGACTCTACACATGGACATCACCAGATGGTCAATATCAAAATCAGATTGATTATGTCCTTTGCAGCCAAAGATGGAGAAGCTCTATACAGTCAGTAAGAACAAGACCTGGAGCTGACTGTGGCTCAGATCATGAGCTTCTTGTTGCAAAATTTCAGCTTAAATTGAAGAACGTAGGGAAAACCACTAAACCATTCAGGTATGACCTCAATCATATCCCTTATGAATATACAGTGGAGGTGAGGAATAGATTTCAGGGATTAGACCTGATAGACAGAGTGCCTGAGGAACTATGGACGGAGGTCCGTAACATTGTTCAGGAGGCAGCAACTCAATCCATCCCAAAGAAAAAGGAATGCAAGAAAGCAAAGTGGCTGTCTGATGAGGCTTTACAAGTAGCTGAAGAAAGAAGGGAAGCGAAAAGCAAGGGAGAAAGAGGAAGATATATCCAACTGAATGCAGAGTTCCAGAGGATAGCAAGGAGAGACAAGAAGGCCTTCTTAAATGAACAATGCAAAGAAATCGAGGAAAAGAACAGAATGGGAAAGACTAGAGATCTCTTCAAGAAAATTGGAGATCTCAAGGGAACGCTTTGTGCAAAGACGGGAATGATAAAGGACAAAGAAGGCAGGGACCTAACAGAAGCAGATGAGATTAAGAAGAGGTGGAAAGAATACACAGAAGAACTATACAGGAAAGATCTGAATGTCCCACACAGCCATGATAGTGCGGTCACTGAACTTGAGCCGGACATCCTCGAGAGTGAAGTCAAGTGGGCCTTAGGAAGCATTAGTAACAACAAAGCTAGCGGAGATGACAGTATTCCAGCTGACCTATTTAAGATCCTAAAAGATGATGCTGTTAAAGTGACGCATTCAATATGCCAACAAATGTGGAACACTCAACAATGGCCGCAAGAATGGAAAAGGTCAGTTTACATTCCAATTCCAAAGAAGGGCAATGCCAAAGAGTGTTCAAACTACTGCACAATTGCGCTCATTTCACATGCCAGCAAGGTGATGCTCCAAATCCTACAAGCTAGGCTTCAGCAGTATGCGAACCGAGAACTACCGGAAGTACAAGCTGGGTTTCGAAGAGGCAGAGGAACTAGAGATCAAATCGCCAACGTTCGCTGCATCATGGAGAAAGCAAGAGAATTCCAGAAAAACGTCTATTTCTGCTTCATTGACTACACTAAAGCCTTTGATTGTGTGGATCACAACAAACTGTGGCAAATCCTTAAAGTGATGGGAGTACCAGACCACCTTACCTGTCTCCTGAGAAACCTGTACGAGGGTCAAGAAGCAACAGTAAGAACCAGACATGGAACAACCGAGTGGTTCAAAATTGGGAAAGGAGTACGATATTGTCACTCTGCTTATTTAACTGATTTGCAGAGTACATCATGAGAAACGCCAGGTTGGATGAATCACAGGTTGGAATTAAGATTGCCGGGAGAATTATCAACAACCTCCGATATGCAGACGATACCACCCTAATGGCAGAAAGCGAAGAGGATCTCAAGAGCCTCTTGTTGAGGGTGAAAGAGGAGAGTGCAAAAGCTGGTTTGAAACTCAACATTAAAAAAACGAAGATCATGGCATCTGGCCCCATCACTTCCTGGCATATAGAAGGGGAAGAAATGGAAGCAGTGACAGATTTTACTTTCTTGGGCTCCAAGATCACCGCAGACGGTGACTGTAGCCATGAAATTAAAAGACGCTTGCTCCTTGGGAGGAAAGCTATGGCCAACCTAGACAGCATAGTAAGAAGCAGAGACATCACCTTGCCGACAAAGGTCCGTCTAATCAAAGCTATGGTTTTCCCAGTAGTAATGTATGGCTGTGAGAGCTGGACTATGAGGAAGGCTGAGCGCCAAAGAATTGATGCTTTCGAACTGTGGTGCTGGAGAAGACTCTTACGAGTGCCCTGGACTGCAAGGAGGTCAAATCAGTCAATCCTAAAGGAAATCAACCCTGACTGCTCATTGGAAGGACAGA
Source organism: Heloderma suspectum (assembly GCF_057233095.1). Taxonomy (NCBI): domain Eukaryota; kingdom Metazoa; phylum Chordata; class Lepidosauria; order Squamata; family Helodermatidae; genus Heloderma; species Heloderma suspectum. Next base: position 83,467,295 of record NC_139459.1, on the reverse strand, counting down.
TACTGAAGCTGAAGCTCAAATATTTTGGCCACCTAATGCGAAGAGAAAACTCTCTGGAAAAGACCCTGATGCTGGTAAAGACTGAAGGCAAAAGGAGAAGGGGACGGCAGAGGATGAGATGGCTAGATAGCATCACCGATGCAATGAATATGAACTTGAGCACACTCTGGGAGAGAGCACAGGACAGGAAGGCCTGGCGTGCTATGGTCCATGGGGTCACGAAGAGTCGGACACGACTGAACGACTGAACAACAACAACAAAATTTTAATGTGCGGTTTTAATCATTTTACTCTTTTACTGTGTTATTTTTTATGTTCACCACTCCAAAATCTGTTCTAGATATGGAGCAGTACATAAATATTGTAAATAATTAAAATAAATAAATAATGCATATGCTCAAATCTTCTATTTATTAATACCCTATATGGAACCTAACCGTACTAGCTCTAGTTTATGTGGAAAACTAACCCCTAGCCAAATGTCCAACTGCATCAGTTAGACCTAACATGTTGTATCAACAGAGCATACTGACTCTAGGTAGCAATGAGCCTATTAACAAGGCTTCTTGTGGCTAAGTCAATCACATATCCATACAACTATTTAAAAATGAAACTGCAATTAGCCTCTTGAGAGGCCAGTCTAGACTTCTGAAATTTTCAAAACAGTTGTATTCATGTGGGCTACAACCCTAAGCATAATTAGGTGAAAGAAAATCCAATTGAAACTGATGTGATTTTCTTCTCAATAAATTGAGTTAGGGTCGCATTGTTGTCTCTTATCTTGTGAGTACTTTGGAGGCTCTACGTACTCTCTACAACTGATGTACCTAGCTCACCATTTGTCTGAAGGCAAATTATTTTATCCAAGTCAGAATACTTCTGCTGTGGGGGTTTCCTCCCACACTTATTTAAGATCACACACAACCCACCTTCCATCTCCAGAACCTCACTACTTTCAAGTACAATGGGGGTTGGCAACTTACAAATACAGTTGCACCAAGTCAATTAATTTTTTTAAACACCATGCCACTGATGATGTGCTGCTTTCACAATAAAACTTTGATACAGATGCATAATGAATCGCCATATCATGAAAAATTGTATGCATTTGCTGTATTTGGAGATTACTAAGCATAGAAGTATTGAAGTTCATTTTACCTCCTCTTACAAAGCCATTGGTAGCTATTGCTGATGTAGACAAGCCTGTGATAGTAGTTACAACTGTGGCCATTGCAATGACTAAGACCGCAAGTCCTGTAAGGAGAAGATTATTCCTATGATTATTTATAGCAATTATAATTTTCCTAAAATGAATGTTAAACAATATTATGCAAACGCTAACTGCTGGTTTCATTATATCAAAGTAACAAAAACTGTCTTAAACCCAAGGCATGCACAAGCTTGTTTTAGAACGTATGTAATACAGATCTGCAAGGAATTACCTGGTTACAGCAAACATGAAAGCAAACATGTTCAGCACGGATCCTGTACTTTTTTCAGATAAACAGTATATTTTACCACAGTAGTTGCTAATTCCTAACACCACAGTAGTTGTTAATTTCTAACAAAGAACAGGAAAAAATTGCTTGCTGCCCACATAATGCTTTGTGAATCTACCACAGGACTAATCCTTCAAGTATGTACCACCTCCTTATCAGTTTCTACAATTGAAATAATAAAACGAGGAATAATCTTGCTCTGGAAAAATATGCAAGAAGCACTGAACCTCTTAGTGGAAGTGACAGACAGGTGTGTTTCCATGTTGAAAATGTCATGTGGTACTCAATTTTTACCATTCAGATTCCCCTCAGTTGTTATTAAGTCACAGCGCCTAGGTCTTTAACAGTAGTCCAGGTTAAGTAGTACACAAGAGATGGAGGAACTACATTGCAGTGGTTCCGCTCCTACCTGCAGGGCTGTTGTCAGAGAGTTGCACTGGGTGGCTGTGGGGCTGTTCGCATGACACGACAGCCTAACATTGGTTATTTAACCCATGGTGAGGCTGTGGCGTGTGCGTGGCTGGCATTTTGAATATACAACCCCCACATGGGGTTAAATGACCAGCATTGGACTGTCATGTTGTGCAACCAGCCCCACAGCCACCCAGTCCAACTCCCTAACTCCAGAACTTCAGGTAGGAGTGGAACCACTGAAATACAGTGCCCACATCTCTGTGTACTACTGAACTTGGACAACTGCTGAAGATCTAGGCCCTGTGACTTAACCCCCCACTCAGGGGTTGTTATGTCATGCGAATGTAAGTTATGTGGGGGTTGAACAACGCTCACATAACGCATGGTCAGTTTTAGGTTTATGTGAGGGTTGTTTAACCCTCATATAACCCACATTCACCAGTTTCGCTCAACATTACAACCCCCAAGTGAGAGTTGCATATGCAACATGGTGCCTGTGAGTGCTGTGGCTTGTCATGGGTTAAATAACTCACGATGAGCCATGGTGTGTCATCTGAACTTGGTCTATATGTTGGCTGCTTGGCATTTGTGTTGCGAAGTGCCACAGGGCACTATCATGCCACAATGCTGTTTAAGATCTATATGATGCCACCAGGACCAGCCATTAGGAGATTTGGGGCATGGCACCATCAGTATGCTGATGACTCTTTGTGACATCTCAGTTAGGTCCTCGATCACTTTCTGGAACCAGTGGTGGAGTGGATCATTTTCTAGAACCAGTGGCGGAGTGGATAAGCTGAGCCTGGATCCTGACAAGATGAGGACACCGTTTGTGGGCAGTTCCTGTGTCATGGAATTTGGTAGGCTACCTGTTCTGGATGGGGTCAGGTTTGTTACCTGAGGGTACTCCTTGAACCACCCTTCTCACTGGAGGCTCAGGTGGGTGCAGTGATTGGGAGTGGCTTTTACCAGTTTCAGCTGGTACACCAGTTATGGCCATTCTTGAATAGGAATAGTCGGGTCACAGTGATTAATGCATTTTCTCCCTGCAGTGTGACAGGACCGTCCTTGCTGGCGTTTAGGCACCAGTTGAAAAATTATCTGTATACCTCGGTATTTGCTGATTTGTATACCTAGCTTGGTAGATTCTTTGTTTTTTTAATTGTTCTATTTTTTACATTGTTGCTTTAAAGCATTTTGTACACTACCCTGTGATTTGAAGAGGGGTGGTATATAAATATTTGAATAAAATAAATAATCAATAAATGTTATATTCTGAGGCACACTTACCTATGCCAGCATGTCCTACAATCCAGGACAGTCTAATGAAGAGCATCACACCCCAGATATTCAGCATACATCGTACCTATAACACCAGAGAAAGGAATGTTCACACGATGCTGGGGTTTTTTGAATAATCATACCCTACAATAGGATTTTTAAAAATCAAGTTCACAGGATCAGCTTCAGAAGTTTGCAAGCACCTCAAGTTTTAAACTACTCTTTTCAGCAGATCTGCACAGCCTGTGACACACCCAGGTCAAACAGAGCACAGTGAACATGCCAAATTCCTTACATGCCTCAATTATTTCAGTGCTAGGTTGATAGCTGAAGTAGGGGCTTTATCAAGCTCTTCCTGGGCCACCATACATAGCCTGTGTGGTTCATCTGACTTGATGGTTAAAAGTTGTACAGGCCTGCTTTAATGGACCATTTTAAAAAATACACTTATGGAAGCCATGATATTATAAGAACTACATTCCTCTCTGTCTAAATACAGGGTACCACCGCAAATATTCTAAAGGTATGGGAGGACATTTTTATTCTCTGTAGGAAAAAGGTAGTTGATACACTTGTAACTGGAAACCAGAAAGCAAGAAGGTGACTCCAACTATTTAAGGTGGATGCAAATGGGTTTTTTATGTAGTCATAAACATAATACAATACTGACATGCCAATATTCCTTCCAAAGACAGGTAATTTTGTCCCCACAAGGTAGCTTTTTTTGTACAAGTTGGTCTAAATATTTTCTCCCATTGCTGGCAATGGGAGGCATAGATGGAAGAAAAATACAGGAAGCCACACCTCCCACCACGCTTCTGCCCTGCAGGGAACAGATGACAGAGCATAGGGTGGAACAGCATAGGATTGCTCTTTAAGAAAAACGGTATAAGATTGTGCTCTAAGAAAACAGACCAGAAGAGAAATGCAAAATCATTTAGATGTGTAAATAAGTACCAAAGCTCTACTCACCAATACACCTTTGATCCAACCAAACTTGACAATCCCTTTACTATCAGCAGTGTAAGCAGCGGTGGCTTCTCCAGTAGGCGTTCCTTCATCTCCATTTGCAAATCCATCTTCAAATGGTTCCTGTAGCACAGTAATGATCAGAAGGGGGGCGGTGGGGGGGGTGATATTTAGTGGCTGTCTGTTTAAAGCTGCAATCCTAAGTACATTTTCTAGGAAGTGCCACTTATCTGAACCTTGCCTATGTTTCAGCAATGCATACAACCTGGAGGAACAGAACCATTAAGAAGTATGTTAAACAATCTTGGCAACAGAAATGGTATTCTGTTGCTAAAATGAGGCTGTCACTAGACTATAAAGATTGGAAAATCACATAGGATAAACTTCACAGTAGCAGGCTTTTCAAAAGCACTGGTTTATATAAACTGAGTTTTGCTTGTGTATTTCAGGCTCTAGATTTGGAGGAGTAATGCTCTAATATGAGGCTAAAAGTGAAATGAACCACAAGCAATGCTGTCTTTTGAGAATCACTGGATCCCATCAGAGGGTCTCTGAGAAAAGTGTACTCCTAGTTTTTCTCCACATGTTGTTAAATTTAAAGCCTGGTTAGCAAAAAGTAGTAATAAATGTGTCATAACTCCAATCACCACATTTTAATGAAAGTAACCAATCAGCCTGGCATAATTTCAATTCAGGCTGGAAACTTACTTCAGCCACACTGAGCCCTACCATAAAGGTAAATGGCTAATTTCCCTCACAGTAGATTGCTGGGGCTTACTTCTGAGTAGACATGCACAGAAAATGCATTCTAATTTAATCAACTGTTGATGTGTTAATGTAGAAAACCTTTCATGGTTATGACTAAATATGCAATTCAGCATAGTGTCCTGGCCTGAATATTTGGTTTTTATAAAACAATAGGGTGCACATAGTCAAAGAGAATTATCAGCTATCAAATCAGCAAAGTATTATGTGTAACTTGAATAAAATATGACATTGCATTCTGTATGCATTACCTTTGTATGACAAGCAACTTCTCCATATTTATACTTTAAAAGTTACTGGGTGCTTGCTAATAGTATTCAAAATGAAAACACTTGAGGCATTATGAACATTTGTGGGTGTGAAAAATTCCACAAAGATTATACAACTGATATACTACTATACCACTGACATATTACTCTTATTGTACGTGTAGAAATCTATCTTGTATGCAATTAGTGGGCATAAGAGCAGTTTTTACATTCAGTCAAGATCATGTCAGCATTATAGACTCTTAAGATCCTATGGCCTCTGGAAAGTGTCTAGATGGCCACAGGATTTTTAGTTTTCTGGGAACTGACCTCAGAGCCAGTGCTCCAAGGTGAGTTCCCAGAAAACCGACTCCCCTCCCCTGCCTCGTAGGCAGCAGTGTTTGTCCCTTGCTCCATGCCCACAAAAGCAGCGCAGAGTTGCCAAAAAAGGGGCGTTCTAGGGGTGGGGAGGGAAAGCAGAAGCACAGTTACGACACTTCCTATGTGCCATCTAGCCTCACCCTCTCACCTCCCCATTCTGAGGCGTCCTGGCTAGACAGTCAAAATCGGGTGTCTAATCACAAATGCAGGGCGGCTGCAGCATGGAGAAGATCCCCTCCATGCTCCGCCCATCCTGCACTGGACAGTCGGCAGACTCAGAGTTTGGAGGCAGCCAACTATCTCCATAGGATTGTGCCCTAATCATGTTAAAAATGGCGTAACATAGTTACTACATTTCTGGTTTCTACTTTCCTAACTTATAAGTTAGAGATAATGGGTTGGATCCAAGTTTAGTTATAGTTTGAGTAGACCTACTAGATCTGGATCCAACCCTATGTTTTTTCTTTATTATTACATTTACAGAACATTTTAGTAGGAATGATTTGGGGGGATGGGTTGTCTCCCACACAACAAATAGCATATAAAACTATCAAAGGTAACCATTGATACTCTTCCATTAGATTTTTTATGTAGAATATGAATAATCAGTGACATGTAATGAATCAAAATACCTTGCTCTGTTATGGATATTTAAAGTGTTGTCAGCATAGTGGCTAGGAGTGCAAGTTATCCACATCTGCCTTTTAGGGGTAATAACTCTGATTTGTGTAATAATTCTGTAAAATAATTTACAGTGTTGCTGTAAATTGAATGCTTGGAACATTAAAATGCTAAATTGCTAATTATTTAATATAAAGAGGTAAGACTGGCCACATCCAAGTTCTCCTTGTCTAATCACAGCTCTTCTATGGAGTTCATGCACACCTCTATTATAAAATCAAGTAAGAATCATACTGAAATAATCTCTCCTGCCACAAAACGTTTTGAGTCCATTCAGTACACCAAAACAAGAAGAAAGCACAAGTGAATAAATGGATCTTCTCTTCTACCAGAAACAGAAGTCTTCTAACTACTGTGAAAAAAGCCAGGCCTGGGGCTGGCGGTGGGGGAGAGCATTCCCTTGACAGCATGTAGCCCTTGAACAGGTACCATATGCACATGCTAGTTTCAAAGAATCATGGCTAATAAGGGAAAACACATTGGTCAACTAAGCCATTCATTCTTTTCTGAAAAAGACTATTAGGTTCTATTGAGCTGTTAGTGCTGCTAAAATAGTACATTTTCTTTAAGTTGTACTTTTTAGCTTTAAGTACGCTAGTACAAACTTGCACTCCCACTTACCCAGGGACAATCATTTTAGGGACCTTCTTTTCCAAGCAAGCACCTTGTTTAGGGGTGAGGGTTGTGCTCAAGACTTCATTAGCTAGAATTTCTTTAGTTATATATTCCCTTGAACAGACTTCCCACTGGTTACTTTCAACTATCAGTTACTAGAAAGCTTAGCACTCTTATCAAGTCATTTGAGTAAGATTTTATGAGCCATCAAGTTAACATTGTAGCTCATGACCTTACAATAATCCTCAAAAACACCACATTTGCACGTAGTTCTGCAGCCTTGTTCGCATTTATTCCGCAAAGTAACACAGCCATTCTAAGTGTAGATTAACCATTTTTTCTCCCACTCTCATATTGAAAAAATCCCTCCTCACCAGCAGAACCACAGATTACATGTAGTTCTACAATCTCTCTCCCCCAATGTCTTTCTTTAATCAAGTAAAGCAGCTACGATTTACCTTTGGGAAGATAAGTAGTGGGGAAGGTTACTCTGAGAGCTATAAAGGGTTAAATAGCAACACACACACCCCTTTCAAAGTTCTTTTACATGATAAGATAAAGGAAGGGAGATGATGGAAGTTGACATAGAAAGTACTCAGAGACTGCCACTTTCTAAATCTGTCAGCTTTGAGATAGTCTTATTCCCTTTGTCTTACAATTTACGTTCTTTAGAAAACATCTCATATTTTAGTGCTATTTAAGAAGTCTGCTGTGCTAACAAGCACCCTAGAGTATTCTTTCCCTGTCCCTCTGCTAAAGAGACATCTAGGATCTCTCCTTTACAAGGGGAGTTGGCATTCAGCCATCCCACTAACACCATTCACAAATACATTAGTGGAGGGGAGAAATCATGTGAATGAGTCTATGCCAGATCTCCTAATCTCAAGGCAATCACTTCATTTGTTTAAATACTGATAAAACATCCTACATAGCAGCACACTTTCACAAATGAAGAACAGCTTCCAATCCTTGGGCAAGCTATTTTTCTAATTACATTCACTTTTTCAAAAAAGTGTCTTTAAATTAGTCCTTTTAATGAACATATATTTTATTTGCCTAAATAAAAATGTTGCATGTCTAACTCATATCATCATTCCTTTCCACCCCTGATAGGAGGTATGGATCTGTTCAGAAGATACTCCCCCTTCTAGAAACACACCACACACAGTGACTTGGATACAGGTTTAGTCATGTTTAGAGTAAATCCACTGAAGTCGATGAGACCTAATTTAGCTATGACTAACACAGTTAACTTAAGTCCCATTGATTTAAATGAGTCTACTCTAACCATGACTAAGTCTGGATCCAAGCCAGTGAGCTCTGAAGTTGGACTTGAACCCAACTTCTTCCACTGTCAGCATCTCCATCACCACATGTAAATTAGCAGATACCATTAATTTATCTGAACTCAATATCCTCGATTCAGCAATTCATGCCCCAGGGTTTGAATCCTGGAATCAAGGGGATTTTGCATTTATAAACATGGTGTCTTCTGGTTTAGGACTTATATGCTATGAAGGGTGGGAAGAAGGGGTGTAATCACTGCTCTCAATCTGACCAGGCATAGAGGTTTGGGGTAGTGGTGAGGTGCCACCTAAAAAGACCATCATGAGATCTGTTGGCAACATAGAAAAATGTAGTTTGGCTCATGGCTCTTGATTAATTCCCATATTTCTGTTTGCCAGATTATTGCTATCCATTTTCTGTGAACTAAATCCCTTATCACCCAAGTACATAAGTAAATATCTCTCTCTTTCAGCCTATTTACAGAAATAGTCTTTTGAAGGCAACTTAGAGACAGAGTGCAGAAAATACTTCTGAGAACCCTCTCTACAACAAAACTACTCTTAATGTATTTAAAATTATTTTTGGCCACCTTTAAGGGTAGAACCCTCTTTAGTTGAACATTAAACTTATTTCTACCATGTTTCTTAGCAGCCTAATGATGCCAACAACAAACATTTGCAAAAACAGAGACGTCACTACACTTTGCTTTAACCAACAATTCAGTCCTTATGATTGACTGTTTAACTTCTGTTTGAGCCCTAAAATGATTCATGATATTACTCCAAACCCAACAATAGTTTCAGATGCAAAGGTGTGGCCATAACATTCATATTAAGTAGAGGAGAGAGTTTCACTAATACCCTTTGCTCAATGCAAAAGTAGCTTAAGTTTTATTGTATGTACCATGAACGATCGGTCCAATCTGATTGCACAAGTTGACTGGAATTAGCTACTGAAAAACATAAAGTCCTGTTTACATTAAGCTTTTATAGTCATGCAGTTTGCCACCTAGTAGCAGTTGTCCCTAGGTGAGCAGCCCAAATGTCAAATTGCACCTGCTTAATTGCAAGGCTATCTCAGGTGCCCATAAAAGCTGGGAATGGCAGGCCAAGTGATCCCACAACAGGAACAATGGAAATGGCCTTATATTCAGTCAGACTATTTGTCCATCTACTTCAGTACTGTCTACACAGTGATTTGTGGCAGCTCTCCAGGGTTTCAGCCAGGGGTCTTTCTGACCCATATCTGGACATTCCAGGGATTGAACTTGGGAACTTCTGTAAGAAAAGCATGTGCTCTACCACTGAACTACGGCCCCTCCCCTCTTGACAATTGAAGAAACAACAGTTCCCCACCAAAGAGTTGCAGTATCTCATTTCCGCATGGTAGCAGTGTGCTACTGTTTCTCTCCTGACATGGCAGAGTTATTCTCTGGTAGGGCTGTGCACTGCTTTGGCCTGAATCGAAGCAGGCCGCTTCAGGCCCCTTCCACAGCGATGCAGAGGGGGCACGAAGCGACCCAAAGTGGGTTGGGGACTCTCCAAACACTTCGGCGCATCAGCACCCTGGCCCAGCTGTGCCGCCACCTCCTGCTCCTCACCTGAGCTGCCCATCATCATCGCTGCTGCTGCCACCACCACTGTCGCCAGCTCCTGAGCCCTGGATGTGCACCGGCTCGTTTCAGGCAGTTGTCATTTTTAAAGTGGCAACTTCGAGCTGGCAGCGGAGGAGGCAGCAGCAGCAGAGGAGACAGTGGAGGCAGCCCAGGGAAGGAGCTGGGGGTTTGCACAGGGGCGTCAGGGCCCCCAAAACGGGATTCGGCCATCCAAATCCAGCTTTGGGGCCGAGTCAGGTCAGAGACCCCCCGAATCAGCCCAAGCCGAATCGGCCCACCTCGGAAGCCACAAATCGGCTTCCAAGTCGGATATGGGGGTCCATGCACAGCTCTATTATCTGGAATGACTCTCATAGCTTTAGGGTAGATAGGACTGATTCTATATATATATCAGGTTGTCTCATGGCCGCACCCTACTGTGTGACCAAGAAAATGAACTCTAGCAGAGCTACATACATAAAAAGTGGGATCAGTTCTCAGTGAATATCACTGAATTCAATGGAAGCAAGTAAATCAAGTTCAACTTGAGACATAGTTGGGAGTAGAGGGTAGGCAAAATCTACACTTCCCTTGAAGATATCACTATTGCGATGAATGTAAAGCCAATCTTCTTTGACATGTTCACTAATGTTTTACTACTCACATCTTACTACATTGTTCTGTTTTAATGATCCAGTTTTATTGTTGCTTATTATATTGTATTTTCTTTTTGTTGTAAGCCACTTTGGGTTATAGTTTTAACAGAAAACTGGGATAAAAATGAACAAAACTCTCCACTCCATGGAAAAAGTAGAAAAGGCAGCAAAGAACATGGAGAAGGTTAGAATGGCCACTGAATCAAGAGCTCTCTTAATCTGTTCTGTGTGGCTTCTTGCAAATACCTTATGTGTCAGTTTTCAAAGACCTCACAAAGTGTTGTTTGGGTGTGATACAAACTGATGATAAACAGCTAAACTCGAGTTATCCCATATTTATTAGTAGCTTGAAAAGGCAATCTGCTAAGGCTAGAAAGATGGTACTAATCTAGTGGTACACAAGACACTTAAGCTAATGGTGTTCTTGCTTAAAGAATTAAGACAGAGCAGACACAGCTATGAAATTGTCAAAGGTGTGAAAGGATACCTTTGTTGAGGGTCCCACCTTCTAATGCTTTCCAGTGATTCTGGTGGTGGTAAGGAGACTTTTATAGTAAACACCAGCACTAGAATTCTGTGTTGCAGCACCCCAATATGCTGCATATTTTTTATCATTATCTTTACTTATCTACAGCCAGTTGTTGCCTACCAACCAAATGCCAGGCTAAGTTGATGTTATGTACTTCAGTCAAGGCAGAAAACAAGACTGAGGCAACCGCTAGATCCTGCCTGCATACAGAATGTACAAATGTAGTAGTATTGTCCATTTGCTGCAACTTGAGAGGTTGGACATTGCACCTGCCAAAAACAAACTATTTTCTGTTTCAAGTACAGATGTTTAAAACTTGAGGTTCTGAACTCAGGTAGGAACAACAGATTTAGCTTGTTTCCTTAAGTTCATACAGGAATTCCCTTAACTATCTAACCTTTATATTAAGTCATCCTATTATACAGGAAGAGTTTCCAACAGCATATCTGAATATGCAATTCTACCTTTAAAAAAAATCTGAACCCATTACTGAGATCAGAAACACCATCATCTTCTCTTTGTGGAGTTTTCGCCACAATATAGGAAACTACTTACAGGTGACAGATGAATATGTATCTTCCTCTAAGGAACAGGAGTCCTATTTTAAAGACTGATGCCACCATGTACCTACATGTAGATATATATAGTAGATAACAGTACTTCCATTTAAATGAAAATGAATGATAGGGATTTAGTGAATAGAAGCTTATTAATAAACAAATGCTTCTTTCAAATCTATTAACCACATCTACCATGTGAGGGAATGTTTTTTTAAAAGAGAGAGGTCTGAAAACCTCAAAACAAAAACAAACAAAAAACACCTTCCACTTGTATATCAACGTGTGCAAAACATATTGCTTAATTTCCTAATGAAATATAACTCTCAAAGATATTTTAGACCCAAATGTAATTGAGAAACTTAAAGCCAAAGCTGTCTAAGTTTTGTTCTTTTTGTCACATGAGACAAACGAAGAGGGTATTTAATTCCAATCTACAATTAAAAGCCAGGAGATTAAGATAGCAGAATTTACATTCAACCATCTTATGTGTTAGTCAGTAGCAAAGCCTTTCTAAAACAAAGACAGACTACTATTGCCTATAATGTTGTGAGTAGTATAATTTAACATAGGCAGCTATTAAGATTCCAAGACGTGGTAGAAAAGCAATAAGAACACTGATATAGGTACTTAAGAATAAGATAAAAATAATTCCTGAGGTTATTGCAAAGGGTGAGATCTCAAAGCAACATGTAATGTTTTGTACTCCAGTTAACAGCATTTTCACTAACATATAGTAGAGAAATAATCCCATTATATTAAAAAGGTATTCAGAAGACCAAGCTCCTAAAACAAGATTCCTAGGTCTCCTCTACAGACAGGGTATGTTATGAATTTGAGCAGGCCCAGGGAAGCCTGTTGTCTACACGTGACACAGCAAACACACAAGTAAGTTTATGCAGAGTACAGCAATTCACGAAGAAAAGCAACATGCAAACAGTCAAGAACTGCCTTCATGATAGACTAAACACAACAAATGGAAGTTGGATTCCTCCTGGTGATATGGCAAACAGCTTCATGTCACTAAATAATCTCAGTACACAGATAAGGTGAGTGGGTGGGGTCTGATGAAGCATGGATGCTTGTTATAAAGCAGAGCCAAATGGATTTCCTTTGGCCTATCTCAAGGTGACCTTTTATTGTTCCCCACATCAAAGAGTTGGGGCCTTCCTTGCAGGCTTGCCCTGTGTTCCCCCTAGCAGCTAGCTGACTCCACATGAAAAGTTCCTGACTGAAAGTGGATAAAAGAAAGGGGGGGGGAGGAATCTGAACATATAAACAGCCATCTTCCTTGCAGTTATTATTTTTATGAGATCTAACAGAAAACATAGTTTTCTATGTCTGCAGATGTTCAGCTGCAAGTGCTCAAATGACTTTTGCCGATTTATAAGCGCATGTTCCATGCACACATACCTGAGACAACAGGGAACATAGATAACGCAAGGAAGGTGGGAAGATGAGAGATAGTATTTTAATGTGTATCTGAGAACATCAAGTTTGTGTGGAAAGAATGTGTGAAGTATACCGATTTAAGCTTAACTTTTCTAGTTAAACCTAATCTAGTTTGGCAGTCCATAAGGCATGACAGTGTTTATCTAGTTCTATACCACCAGCACAGCATCGCAAGTTTGTTGCCCCTTTGTCCATGCACAGCCAGATACCCACTGGTGTAAGACATTTTTTTTTTAATCAAAAAGAGGTATTTGTGACTAATTCTAGCAGATTGCAACTCCACAGAGCACCACATAATAAAATAAACATCCTGGGAAAGTAGGACATTCAATAATGAAGACTGGGCTGACACCTGCCTGCCAAACATCTCTGTCTTGGGGCAAATGCTTAGATTATCTCACGGGTTCCTTTCACTTCCCTGTTTCTAGGATTTCTGCAACCGATGCCTGTGCAGTTCTGCTGGGCACCAGAAAAGCAGTCACCCAAGCTCTGGCATGCTTGCCACTTCTCCAAAGTCAATCTCCTTCGCAGCTCACCTGCAGCATATATATGCACACCTTTTTCTCTCAGACACGCATGCACACAGGCACAATTTTGCCTGGAGAAAAAAGTGGAGCAAGCTCACCATCACTCACCTTGTCCAGCTCGTCGTGCAGCTCAGCGAGGCTGGGCCGGAGGAGCTTCTCCCCGAGACCGGCGGCCGTATGCCGGTAATAGTCTATCCTTGGCACGGCATCGATGGTGTTGTGGCCGAAGGTGCGCAGGTAGTAGGTGTTGGTATGGGTGTCGTAGTAGTAGTGATGGTGTCCCCCTCCGGAATGGAGGCTCCCCTCGCTCAGCACTGTGTCGCCGCCGTTCTGGAAACTGACGTTGCAGCCCTCCGAGCCCCCGCCGGGCTCGCCTGAGCTGTCGTCCCCGGCTGAGGGGTCCACAAAGTTCACCCGGAACCGGCTTTTGGCTTCCTCGCTGCCTTTGCCAGACCCATCCTCGGCGGCTTTAGGGGGCGCTTCCGCCGGCCTCGCCTGCTCGCCCGCGGCCGCCCGGCCAGAGTTTTCCGCCACTAGGTCCACCTGGAAGCGGCTCTGGCTCGGCGTGGGACCCAACGGCCGACACAGCCCGTCCCCGGCGGCTGCCGAGACGGGAGCCAGCCCGGGGCCGGGCTCCGCCGAAGAGCCGCCTGCGCCAGCGGGAGCATCCCCGTCACTGGCCGGCAAACGAGGCGCTTCCTCAGCGGCGGCTGCGGCGGCGGCTCCTACTCCTCCCGCCGCTTTCAGCCTCGGAGAGCCGGAGCGCGGCGGTGCAGGCGGCGTGTGAGGGGGCTGCTGCTGCGCGGGCTTCCCTTCCATGGCTCCTCCTCGCAGCGCGGGCCGGAGGATGAGCGGCTTCTGCCGCGTCCCGGCGAGCCCCTTCCCGCCCAGCGGCTTCTGCTCGGAGCGCTTTACACTGCCAAGCGGCGCCCCGCCACTGCCGGGCTGCGCTGTGCCGCACTCAACAGACAACGCAACACGCCGCGCCTCCCATGCGGGCGAGCGGGCAGGCAACCGCCCCGCCCCGCCCTTCTCTTTCCCTCCGCCCCTGCCCTGGCAGCCGCCGCCGCGCCAGGTGATGATGATGCTCTTGCTAGCGGCGGCGGCGGCAGCAGCGCGGCCGCTCTGGAGTCTGCCGCGTCCTTCGCCCGCAGCGAGAAGCGCAGCCCCTGGACGGCCGCCGCCGCCGCCCCCCGAGGGAGAGAAGGAAAAGGGCGCGCGGCTGAGGGAGCCTGCCGCCCCCCGCCACTCAGCCGGCCTCCTCGCCCCAACGGAGGGGCGCCCCGCTAATCCCGCACACCCCACCCCAGTTCCTCCCTCTCCTCACTCGAGCACGGCCAGCCCGCGCGGCGCCTTCCGCGGGGAGCCGCCACCCTTCGGCCTCCCGCCCCACGAGGAAGCCCGAGGTGCCCGCGCCGGCGTCCGCGCCTCCCCGCCTTGGAGGCCACGGCGGGGCTCGGCTCGCACGCCACGAAGCAGAGGGGTGGCGGAGAAGCCCGTTGGCTGCGTGGCCGGCGGATCCCGCCCTTGCGCTTGACACGCACTTACACTTCCCTTCCGCGGACCGGCTACAGGGGCAAACAATGTATGTGTTGCGCGCGTGTCTCCTACTCCGTTCGGGCGCCCCCCGCGCTCATGCCAGGCGCCCGAGCAGCGCGAGCCAGCCGCGGCGCTCCCCCTTCCTTGACCCTGCGCCGCGCACACGCACGGATACAAGCAGCGCCGCCTCCGCACCGAGGAAGCCGGCGCCAAGCGGCGGCGGCGGCGGCGAAAGAGAGCGGGCCGGCCTCAGCCAATCGCCTAGCAGCAGCAGCGCGGTTCGGGGATGGGTCTTTAAAGCATCCGCCGCGGGAGGCGGGGGCAGCAGCCGGATCAGGGAGGGATCCGGCCCAGAGAAGGCGGAGCGGCTGGGCTGCAGGCGCTGCTGCTTCTGCGAGAGCTCGTCTCGTTTGCTTCGCGCGCGCCTCGGGGCTGTTCTCGCCCTGTTTCCAGTTGTCTCTAGGAGGCGACCCACCCAGGCCTGCTGAAAGGGCCTTTCCGGAAAGGACCGCGGTGGGTGGCGCGGGAGAGAGATGCCGAGCGCAGCCCGCCCTTCTCTGCGCAGGGGCGGCCGAGCTGGCGCGGCCCCGCTGCCGCCTTCTGGCTGCGCTCAGGAAGGAAGGCAGGCGAGAGGAGGAAGGGGTCAACTGCGCCGCTCCGGCGCATCCGCCTCCTCGCGACACGCGCGCACAGGGCGAGGTGGTTGCAGGCGCGCACCGGACGGCGGGTGACAACGCCTGGCGCTCGTCCCGTAGCGCGGGTGGGCAGGCCCAGTCACCCCTGCTGCGGGTGCAGGGCCGTCGGGTGAGGTATGGAAGTTCTCGGACCCAGACCTCTCCTTCGGAGCCGTACCAACGGGCGGGCGAAGTCTCGCGAGGAACTGAGCAGACGCGACTGAAGCCGCCGCAGCAAGCCTAGCCACGGTTTACATCCGACGGAGCGGGGCTTCCTTCCCAGTAGAGGCCGGGCCGCGAGTTTATTGCAGCTTCTGCGGTGCGCTTTGGGAGGGGCGAAATGTTTGCAGCTAGATGAATAGTGGTTTGTGTGAATGGGGGGAAGCTAATCGGGTCAGATGAATGAGAAGATCAGTACTTTTCATTTACGGGCGGGGGGGGGGGGAGGAAACCATCCTCTCCTGGGATGCTCAACTTGGCTCGTGTAAAAAAAAAAAAGTTAAGACACTACTCCAAACTAAAAACACTGTACAGTCAACAAGACAAATAACACATTTAAAACCTAAGGAAACGTCAGCACAGCGGCTCTTGATTCTGATCAGCCTTGAAAATCCCTGAAAAACAGCTTGCCCACTTGTACCGATCTTACCTGCAGTATGTGGCCATGGGGCTAGGTTTTAGGGTACACTCGCATGCAGGGCAACAGTGTGGCCATGCAGGCTTGGGAAATGCCTTGTTGAACTAAAAGGCCATCCTAGAAGATGCCCTCGGTAGACAAGGTGATGTGGAAATTATTCCTTGAAAGCACAACGTTTGAAAACAACTAGTCTGCAGCACTATGCACTTTCCTTCAGGGAAAGGAAGGAGTTGTTTTCTTGGCTCCAGCAGCTTTCCCAGAAGTCAGCCTTCCTCAACCTGCTGCCCTCCAAATGTGCTGGACTACCAATTCCCAGTATCCCATGGCTGTAATCAAGGTCACCCAGTTGAGGAAGGCTGCCATAGGCTTTCCAACTTTTCATAATGTCTGTCCTCCAGTCCCTTCCCCATGTTGGTTTGCATTCATTCTTGCATTTGTTCAGGTTCACTTCAGAGCTCCTGTTACCTCTATCCCACCCTTTATATTTAGACCATGTCTGTACAAGTGTGCTCCGCGCCCCCAACAATCAGATGTGCTGATGAGAAGCATAGCTTCCACAAGTTCCATGAACTTAGCCCATGCTCATTCCCATATCGTCTTGGTACAGGACAGTGCCAATGCTATTGTGAATTGTACTATATGTATATCCCAAGGTATTAAGTTGTCACAGAATCTCCTATGCCATGATTTACCAGCTTCGTGCCATTCCTGACATGCCTTTCCGGTTCAGGGCTAAAGTGCAGGAACAGAAGTGTTTACAAAAGCACATCTATACAGAGGTTATACTATGAGTTGGTTTTAAATCTATGTACATAATAAACACGTTTAAATTTAACTAAAACAACTGCCTCATAAAGAGGGAAATGAAATCCAGAAGACCGCACAATTTTGAATTTGCTCCAATTTATATGACTTTTTCTCACGTTGAAATGGATGTGAGTTGACTTTTTCCATTGATGGAAAAACATGTCAACATGACATGTTGAACTGTCACGAATGTTCTGAGATGTCCAGTTTGTGAGTCACCATGTTTTGATTCAACCTGCTTTTAAACTGTTTTTGAGTTTAATTGCAACCTTGAGCATCTCTACACCAGCCTAAAATCCCTCATTTAAAACAGGGCTTTCTGCTTCCATTTTAAATGCAGGATCACAATGGACTCCCTTTCCATGTGCTTCCTTTTCCCCCTCCTCTTTCCCCCTCCTTTCCCCCCTTATCTGAGTCTTCCATATGTTTCATTGGTATAGCTCCTCTTCTTGCAGCTTTTCCTTTTTCACAGAGGAACTCAAGGGGAACACAAGCGGGGTAATTTGAAAGCTCATTATCTGCGATCTATTTAAAAATGGAATAAAGGTCATTTAGTGCAGGAGATGCCCTGGATGGTTAACGGCTTCATCTCAAGAAGCGCAAACTGCTGTGAGGGAGTAATCTCAGTAGCAAGATAAAAGCTTTGTGTGAAGAAGCCCCTTAACATTTGTTAGGTCATTTATAAAACCAGTTCAGCCTACTAAAGACACTGGAAAAAGTGAACTCCTAAAATGAGTTAGAAATTATCCCCGCTTATGCAAGAATACAATGGCTCCTTGTTTATTTGATGTGCCCACCTTCACTTTTGCCATTTTCAAGTACATTACAATGACTGTGTTATTTTAAAATATTGAAAATAAGTGATTTTAAAAATGAAACTGCCATTTCCTTTGCAACTACTTCCTGCAAATGAACAGTATGGCCTATTCCATTTCCAAAGCGATAAGCACTCAATCACCTGAAATCACTATTAGTATTTAGTATATATGATAATGCCTAACAATCTGTTTATTATACTATAAAGACAATTGGTCCTATTAACAGAAAATTTGGTGTGGAGAATCTATCTTGTGAAGGGTATACATTTCAGAAAATTCTCATAAAGAATGGCTGAATTACAGCGATATAAAATGTTTGCATTTAATTTCTCCCTATGGCAATTTAGATGGCGTAAAAAATGCAAGGATATAACTTGTTTTGTGAAAAGGTATTCCTAAAAGTTCAGTTTTAAAGATCCTGTCTTAAATCAGCCATTTAACTAAAATCAAGTTGTGTAACTCATATCTGTCTGGCTGATTGTAGTTTTGGTTAATGGCCATCATCACCAATGAGTGAGCAAAGTCTGTGTAGATGGGAGAAGGGGAGCTACTGCGTCTATGTGTATTTATATCTGACATGCTGCTGCAGTGGGTTGCTTGCATTTTTGCACGTGATGTGCTGCTGTGCGTGGCATGATGCTGTATGTGTTTGCATATACTCTTGTGCTTGCATGTGTAGCTGCCCATGTTCGTGTATGATACGCTGTCAACAAATTATCTTTATTTGATTATGGTAGTAATTAATTCAGCCAGCTAATATAAATAACAAGCGTTCCCATGTGTTATTTTAATAGTAGCTTTTTTCATGTCAAAGCACTTCAGTACCTTGAGCTTACTCTACTACCAAATGAAGGCTTACATTTTGGTGTAGACAGAATCTGTTCAGCCATACTGACAGACTAGGTAGTTGCCTGGGGTGTCACAATTAAAAGAACTCCTGCCATGCCCAAAGCATCAGGTCTTGGTCTGCTTCTAGCATGGCCAGGCTCCCTGCAGAAACTGAGAATGTGTCCCCAAGTCCTCTATGACATCAAGATGACCTGCCATGGCAAAAAACTCAAGCCTCCCCAGGGTCTAGGGAGTCATCTGTCAGCACAATATAATGCTGTTATTCTGATGTTATTAAGATTTTACGTTACTGCTGCAGGCTTATTAATATTTGCTGATGTTTAGGTTTGATAACCAGTTTTCATGCTGTTTGCGATCATGTATATTGTATTGAAAAAAATATCCTTGAAAGTGAAATGGAACATTTTTTCAGCAGTACATAACAATACTCCATAAAAATTCACAGGATACATTGATGCATAACATATCCAGTTGAAATTGCTGATTGAATACTGTTCCTCACAGAATATGACTGAGCTTTCATGGTGGTTAATTATGGATTTCATCATGTAAATAAAGAATAATATTATGTGCAGAATAGCTGAACAGGTGTCATTAATATCTATCTTTAAAAAAAACATAGTTAAATTTGATCACAAAAAATTCTATCAATTCCATAGAAGGGACCCAGTTAGGACAATATAAATATCAAAATACAAACTTACATGCAATACAAAAAATACAAGCAATACAAATTTCTGTAATAATTTCTACTTCCATCCATAGGTAGCACAGTGGCCTTACCTCTGCACCGCAACATGGGATAGTAAAATGAATTACAATCCCTATAAAATTTAGAACCATGAGAACTGTGGAAAGAAGGTATGCAATATAGCCCAAATGTGTGCAGTTAATATTTTGTGGAGAGGAAATTGCAAAGTGCTTGAAGTCCTTTATAATTTTGAATAATCTCATGAGAACTATATGTGAGATGTCTAATGAATGGGCTGACTGTTGTATTTTCTGTTTATGTCATTATTTTATGTCACAGTGCAGATTTAAGACTAATGTGCTTGTCAAAGGGTGTGTGGATATCTTTGCTTGGATAGTTGTTTTAAAACTGGATGTGTCCTTGAGGGATAGCTATATTTGTTTTGATTAGATTATTGTTTATGTACAACTTCAAGCCAATGGAAGCACTGAACAGACCCTTCAATTAATTGGGGGGGGGGCTGAGTACTTCCAGCAGCTGAGTGGGCAGGAAGCTTCAGTCTGTTTCCCGCCTCCCAGCTGAGCAGAGCAGAGGAAGCTGCTCCAGCTGGTCTAGGGACTACAGAAGCAAGCAAGCTCCCAGAGAGCGAGCAACCAGAGCGAGCGGACAGGGGGAGCAAACAGGAGTTGGCCAGGGGAGGTCAAGGGGGAGGCCCCTAACACTATTTATTTATTTATTTGTCTTGTTACACACACTTCCACACCAGTGGGACTCTGCTTTTAACCAGCAGTGAGTAGAGGACCAGGCACAGGCTACTCTAAAACAACCAGGAAGCTAGACACAAAAAGGGAAAAGAGACTATGGAAGGACAAGACTCTCCAGTGGTGGTGACCTGCAAGGTGTGTGCCATGTTTGTTTTCTTGCCTGAGAACAACATGGCCTACATGTGCAACAAGTGCAAGTTGATCACGCTGCTGGAAGAAAAAGTAAGAGGACTGGAGCGGTGAGTGTCGACCCTACAGGGAATAAGAGAACATGAAGAGTTCTTGGACAGAATGGTGGAACTACAGCAGCAAAGCGAAGAAGAGAAGCTAGAAGAGCAACAGCAAGGTGAGGCAGAAGAAGAAACTGCTGAGGTGAGGAAAAATGAAGTAGAGGATACTCCTTGGAAAAGGGTGACAGAAGCAGAAGAACTAGAAGACACTCGGAACCAGTGGAGGCAGTGGAACTAGGGAACCATTTCCAGGGACTTGAGGATGACAATGGAGAACAGCCTGCAGAGGAAGAATTACAGGGGAACCTGCATGAGAGCGAGCAAGAGGCTGAAGGTCAGCCAAGCAGAGGCGATGAAACCAAGGCCTACAGCTACAAGAAGAGAAGAGTAGTAGTAGTGGGATACTCCTTGCTGCATGGGATCGAAACCCAAGTATGTAGCGAAGACTCATGGACTCGCCAGGTATGCTGTCTCACAGGAGGACGGATTAGAGACGTGACTGAAGGGTTGCCTGCATTCATAAAGCCCACTGACAGGTATCCCTTTCTTCTCATCATGTGGGAACAAATAATACCACCAAGCGGAGCTACGAAGAAATCACATCAGACTTTGAAGCTTTGGGAAGGAAACTCAAGAACTTTGGAGCCCAGATAGTTTTCTCATCCATCCTTCCAGTAGTTAGAAGAGAGATAGAAAGGAAAAGAAAAATACTCTGGGTGAATGACTGGCTATGAAGGTGGTGCCGACGTGAGGGATTTGGATTCTGGGACCATGGGCTATACTTCCTGGAAGATGGACTGTTGGCAAGGGATGGGTTGCACCTCACAAAGGCTGGGAAGAATGTGTTTGGCCACAGCATGAAGAACTTTATCAGGAGGGCTTTAAACTGAATCCTACAGGGAAGGGAGATGTAAAGTTGGGGGTAACAATGGACGAAGGCTCATGCACCGCAACGGAGAGAACAGCTCTAATAGCACCCAACAATAGTCTTCAGACACATGTAGGAAGAAAGCCAGACCATGAAGCACATGGTCTTCGATGTCTACTAATGCCCAGAGTATGGGAAACAAACAGAATTAACTTGAATTCTTAATACAGGAGGGAAATTATGACCTGATAGATATAACTGAGACTTGGCGGGATGACTCTCATAACTGGAATACAGCAATTGAAGGATATAACTTGTTCGAAAAGAACTGGAGGAACAGAAAGGGAGGTGGGGTTGCACTATATGCTAAAAATACTTCTCTCTGCACAGAAATACAGGAGGATGAGCTTGGTAGTCCCATCGAGAGCATCTGGGTTAAAATAAATGGAGCAAAGAATAAAAGGAACATGGTGATCGGAGTCTACTACCGGCCACCCAATCAAGGAGAAGACAAGGATGAAACTTTTGAAAAGCAAATAGCCAATGTTTCAAGGAAGCATGATGTAGTAATAATGGGGGATTTCAATTTCCCCGGTATTTGTTGGGAGACAAATTCTGCAAAACATGGCCCCTCCAAGAAATTCCTGACTTGTGTTGCGGATAACTTCCTCCTACAGAAAGTAGAGGTAGGAACTAGAGGATCGGCCATCCTTGACTTGATCCTAACCAACAGAGATGACTTAGTGGATAAAGTAGCAGTTACAGGAACTCTGGGGGAAAACAACCATGTTGTACTTGAGTTCTTGGTTCTAAGGGAAGCAAAAGCCGAGTATAGTCAAATGCGTACCCTGGATTTTAGGAAAGCTGATTTTAATAAACTCAGAACAATGATCAGTAAGGTCCCATGGCAAGCGACTCTAATGAGAAAAGGAGTCCAAGATGGGTGGGAGCTTTTAAAAAAGGAAATTCTCAAGGCACAATTACAAACAATTCCAACAAGAAGAAAAGGTGGAAGACAACAGAAGAAGCCAATGTGGCTTCACAAAAAGCTAAGAGATTATCTGAAAACAAAAAAGGACACATAGGAAGTGGAAAGAAGGCCAAGTAACAAAGGAAGAGTACAGGCAGGTAGCACAGAATTGCAGGGATGGTGTCAGGAAGGCTAAAGCTGAGAACGAGCTGAGGTTAGCAAGGGATGCTAAAAAGCAACAAAAAGGCTTTCTTCAGCTACGTGCATAGTACAAGACAGAGGAAAGAAATGGTGGTTCAGCTATATTAAATAAGGATGGCAAAATGATAACAGGTGACAAAGAAAAGGCAGAAGTGCTCAGTTCCTACTTTGGCTCAGTCTTCTCCCAAAAGAGGGTCTATGAGCCTCCTGGGAAAGGTGAAATACAGGCTGAAAGGGCAGGATTGCAGCTTGAGATGAATAGGCGTATGGTCAAGGAACACCTAATTACTTTGAATGAGTTCAGATCTCCAGGGCCAGATGAACTGCATCCTAGAGAATAAAGGAACTGGCAGAAGAACTCTCAGAACCACTGTCTATTCTCTTTGAGAAATCATGGAGGACGGGTGAAGTGCCAGATGACTGGAGGAGAGTTAATGTTGTTCCTATCTTCAAAACGTAAAAAGGAGGAACCTGGGAACTATAGACCAGTCAGCCTGACATCAATGCCTGGGAAAATTCTGAAGCAGATGATAAAGCAATCCATCTATAAGCACCTTGAAAACAATGCAGTGATTACTCGAAGCCAACATGGATTTGTCAAGAACAAATCCTGCCGGACGAATCTGATCTCATTTTTTGTTCAGGTAACCTCCCTTGTGGACTATGGGAATGCTGTGGACATAATATACCTCGACTTCAGCAAAGCTTTCGACAAAGTGCCCCGTGATATCCTGATGAGCAAACTAGCTATAAGTGGGCTGGATGAAACAACTGTCAGGTGGATCCGCAGTTGGCTACAGAATCGGACTCAAAGAGTGCTTATCAATAGGATCTTCTCAAACTGGGGAGAGGTAATGAGCAGGGTACCGCAGGGCTCAGCCCTGGGCCCAGTGCTCCTCAACAATTTTATTAATGACTTGGAGGAGGAGGTGCAGGGAATGCTGATCAAATTTGCAGATGACCCAGAATTGGGTGGGGTAGCTAATACTTTGGAAGACAGAAACAAAATTCAAAGTAATCTTGATAGACTGGAGTGCTGGGCAGAAAACAACAGAATGAAATTTAATAGGGATAAATGCACCTAGGAAAAAGAAACCAAATGCACAGTTACAAGATGGGGTATATGTGGCTCAACAACACTACAAGTAGGGATGGCAGAGAATTTCTCCACGAATCTCCAGGAGGCCGAATGCCAACACATTCGGCCCCCCCGAAATTGGTGGTGAAATTCTCCGCCCCCCCCCCCCCCGGGATGGGACTTGCCTCCTTCGAATGTCTCTCTTGGCGGCGAGTCCCGGCGGCGTTTCGGCGGGGGCAGCGGCCGATCTTCCGGCCAGCTGCCGCCACCGCCATTACAAAGTAAAGTAAAAAACAACAACCATGTGATAGGCTACGTAACGATTTACGTAGCATATCACGGCTAGATTTTCAAAGTCAGCCGTGATAGGCTATGTAAATCTTTACGTAGCCTATCACGGCTGACTTTGGGGGGGGGGGAAGCGCGTACGCAAATGGCGGAGCCCATGGGCGCCGCCATTTGCATTCCTTATTTGGGCAGGGGTAGTCTACGTAAAGATTTACGTAGACTACAGCGAAAATAAGGGCAACGCTATTTGCATACGCGCTTTTTTTTTTTTTCCAAAGTCACCCGTGATAGGCTACGTAAAGAT
This sequence comes from Heloderma suspectum, assembly GCF_057233095.1. Taxonomy (NCBI): domain Eukaryota; kingdom Metazoa; phylum Chordata; class Lepidosauria; order Squamata; family Helodermatidae; genus Heloderma; species Heloderma suspectum. The sequence continues at coordinate 83,443,122 of NC_139459.1, read as the reverse complement.
TTACGTAGCCTGTCATGGCTGACTTTGAAAATCTAGCCGTGACAGGCTACGTAAATCGTTACGTAGCCTATCACGTGGGTGTCTTTTTTTTTTTACTTTACTTTTTTTATTTCGCGGCCGAGGAGATGGGGCGCTACCCCCGGCCTGAATTTCGGTGGCGAGGGATGGGGCGCCTCCCCGCCGGCCTGAATTTCGGCGGGGCGGGGCGCCTCCCCCCTGCCAAGAACTTCGGGGGGGCGAACCGAAGCGCCTCCCCCCCACCGCGAAGCAAGCTGCGGGACCAGGTAAGGGACTTTCGTCCATCCTTAACTACAAGTGAGAAGGATCTTAGAATTGTTGTCGATCACAAGCTGAACATGAGCCAACAATGTGATGTGGCTGCAAAAAAGGAAAATGCTATTTGGGGCTGCATTAATAGAAGCATAGCTTCCAAATCCCGGGAAGTACTGGTTCCCCTCTACTCAGCACTGGTTAGGCCTCATCTGGAGTACTGTGTCCAGTTCTGGGCACCACACTTTAAGAAGAATGCAGACAAGCTGGAGAGGGTTCAGAGGAGGGCAACAAAGAGGATCAGGGGACTGGAAACAAAGCCCTATGAAGAGAGACTGAAAGAACTGGGCATGTTTAGCCTTGAGAAGAGAAGACTGAGGGGAGATAGGATAGCGCTCTTCAAGTACAGAGAGGAAGGCCAGGATCTCTTCTTGATTATACCATAGTGCAGGACACGGAATAATGGGCTCAAGTTACAGGAAGCCAGATTCTGGCTGAACCTCAGGAGAAACTTCCTGACGGGACGGTTAGAGCAATACGCCAATGGAACCAATCACCTAGGGAGGTGGTGGGCTTTCCCACACTGAAGGCATTCAAGATGAGGCTGGACAGCCATCTGTCAAGGATGCTCTTGACTTGGATTCCTGCATTGAGCAGGGGGTTGGACTCAATGGTCTTGTAGGCCCCTTCCAATCCTACTATTCTGTGATTCTATGAAACCAACATTTGGAGGAATGGGAATGTTCCTCAGCCTTCCCTTTCCTGTTTCCCTTTCAGATGCTGATTCCCTCCTCTATTTCTAGCTTTTCTCTAATCATAGTTTGTCATTAGGTCTGAATCAGGCAACAGTCATTAGCACTAACCTCCAAAGTATGGTTTGCAGGTTCATATTCAGGGTCGGTGTCACGGGCAGGCATACTAGGGCACTTGCCGAAGGGCCTACACACCAGCAGGGGCCCAGATGAGAGCTCCCTAGAGCGGATTCTACTTTTCACCATTGTAACCTGCTTGTTCCCCTAGCTGGCCCAGACAGTAATGCTGGTGAGAAGGAGGAGGAGCAGATGCCACTGCCTACTTGCACACTGGTTCTCTGCCTGTCAAGCAAATAAGTGGCAGCAATGATGAGAAAGAGCATATGGAGCAATAGCAGCTGGTGCGATGTAGACTCACTGAGGGAAGGGGTCCATTGAGGCACTGTTCATCAGTGACGCAAGGCAGAAATTTTTTCAAATTTTACAGTGCTTTATTTTTCCACAGAAAGTTTTCCATTTCATAAATTAATTGGTAACAATGAATGGATGCCAATTGTAAATACAATATTTGGCAAGCCTGACAATTTCAAAGTTGTAATTAATGTTCTTCAGGCGATTATCCCTTAGGAAGTATATGAGAGAATACATATATGTCATTGAAATACATATATGTCTCAGTGTGAAATGAAACTAATAAGTAGTGACAGAAAAAGTAAAGATGCCCTTAGTGGAAGAGAGCTGAGCTCTGTTGAAACAGATGAGTGGTTGTCAGCATATCATGAAAAGTCCTTTGGACTGGTAAAATTAATTAGCGCAGCCTTCCTCAACCTGTTGCCCTCCAGATAGGTTGGCTGACTGAAGGATGCTGGGAGTTGTAGTCCAACCTATCTGGAGGACATCAGGTTGGGGAAGGCTGTATTAGTGTGTCAATAGTTTTCCCTTCCTTCCTTCCTTCCTTCCTTCCTTCTAAACAATGTAGAGGAAGTGCATGCTATTGTTTATCTTCATATTTTTACAAGTATCCAATATAAACGTCTGCATAATATAACATATAAATCATATTAAGTGTGCTTTAATTTCCCCCCGCAAATATTTCAGGTCAAATACTTGTGGTGTATTAGGACAAAAAATTAACATGAGGTACTTTTTTTAGCTTTGTTGTTTATTTTACTTGTATTTAGTAAACATGCTAAATTAGAGACCTCTCTAGTGATTTTCTAATGCAAACTGAAAATTTTCCAATGCAAATGTCCCTATGCAAATTAGCCTTATTCAAAATTTTCTGGAAAACCCACATCACTGCTGTTCATATTAACCATAGTTTCTGGATCTCGTGATAAACAGTGGTTAGAAGGAACCTGGAAATGGAAGAGAGGTTAAGCAGTGAAAGAAAGGGGCGGAGGTAAGAGAAGATACATGAACTTGCAGAACATTCTGGATCCTCCAAACCAGGATTGCAATGTGATATCTGAACTGGACCACAGGTTTTGAAGACATTTTTCATTTTTAGCCATAATCCAGTTTTGTTATGAGCACAGATGTCCAATTAAAATCAACAGGCTTAAAGTATTCCCAACTCTGCCAGGTTGTGATCTTTATATCTTGAAATCGGCGAATCCTTTTCAGTTTCATTTATTTCTATGAGTTTGGCGTGGGGCCTGTCATCCCAAGCCTGTTTGCTGGGGCCTCTCCCACTGGCTGCTACAACCATCAGCTGACCAGCCACTCCTCCACAGGTATTTCAGAGCAGGGCTGCCAGAGGCAGCGCCTTGGCGAGGAGCACATGAAGACCCACCCGCCGCCTCTCCAGAGATACTAGCAACCAGTTCCTAGCAGCAGCAGAGGGCGGCAGCTTTAAAGACCAGGAAGAAAGGGGCAAATGCAGATCTTATCTACTCCTCCTTAGCTGTTGCTCTCTTTTATATTGTTTTATATTTTACATTTTAATATGTGCCTGGGAAGTCCACTGAGCAACTCAGGGGGTCGGGGAGGTGCCACCTTAACTGTGGTCACGGATAGGGGTAGGTATGGTGTTGGGGGATTAACAGGCCAGCTGAGGAAAGAGGGGCAAGACAACTTATGGATATCCCCTCTTCTGGTTTTTCCTCCAACCTGATGGTTCCTGGCAGCCTTACTAGCTTACCTTGGGTCTGGTGCTGCTGCTGAATGCCAGGTCGGTCCAAAATAAAATCTCCCTCATCCATGATTCGATTGTGGATAAGGGGGCTGACCTGGTATGTATTACTGAGACCTGGGAGGGGTTACTCTCTCCCAGCTGTGCCCTTCTGGGTACTCAGTGCAGCACCAACACCAACTCGAGGATTGGGGAAGGGGCATTGCCGTGGTCTATAGGAATTAACTTCATCTCTCCAGGCTTCTTGCTCACTCGAGTGCAGAGCTTGAGTGTTTGTACCTTGTGTTCGGTACCCAGGACAGATTAGGGATTCTGCTGGTGTACCGCCCACCCCGCTGCCCATCAGACTCCCTGCCTGAGCTGACGGAGGTGGTCTCGGATCTGGTGTTGAGGACCCCTAGGATGATGGTCCTGGGGGGATCTCAACTTCCATGCCGAGGCAGCTGTATCTGGGGTGTCTCAGGATTTCATGGCTGCCATGACAACCATGGGGCTACCACGACAAACATGTCATCAGTCCAACACATGTAAAAGGACACACGCTTGATCTGGTTTTCTCGACTGGGCAGGAGCATGGTGATCTGAAAGTGGAGGAATTAACATCTGTCCCTTTGTCACAGTCAGATCACTTCCTGCTGAGCTTTAGACTCTCGGCAGCCTTTCCCCTCTGCAAGGGTGGGGGACCTATTAAAATGGTCTGCCCCGGGAGGCTAATGGATTCTGATGGATTCCAGAGGGCTCTGGGGGATTTTCCGGCTGGTATGGTTGGTGCTCCTGTCAAAGCCCAGGTCGCTCTATGGAATGCAGAGATGACTCACTCAGGTGGTTGACACGATCATGCCCAAGTACCTTCTTTCTCTGAGCAGAGCCCAGCCAGCTCCTTGGTATACACCCGAGCTGAGGGCAATGAAGCAAGAGGGGAGATGGCTAGAATGCAGGTGGAGGAAAACTCCTGCTGAGTCTGACCAAACACAGGTTAGAGCTCATTATCAAGCCTACTCTGTGGCAGTGAGGGTGGCAAAGAGACAGTTCTTTTCCACCAGCATTGCACCTTCTCAGTATCGTCCAGCAGAGATTTTCCGAGTGGCCTGTTACATTCTGGGCCAGGGAGAGAGACTTTGGAACCCTCGGTTGCACGCTGTGACAAGTTTGCACAGCACTTTGAAGATAAAGTTGCTCAGATTCGTCATGAATTGGGCACCATGATTAATGCAGCTTCACTGGTAGAGGCATTCAGAGCACCGTCTGGTCCAGTTTTATTGGATGAGTTTCAGTTATTGATAGGGGTGTATGAAACCCCACTTTCCTGGCTCCGCTGGGGTTTGCAGGTGGGGGGAGGCGATCCGTTCCTCCCCCCGGAATCCTCAACGGGGGGGGGAGGCGATCTGTTCCTCCCCCCCAGAATCCTGCCCGTCCGGCTTTGCTCCACGGCCAGTCCGCGGAGCTGCCAGCCAGTCCAATCCGCAGCGGGGCCTCCACCCGCTGCCGGGCTGCTGCGGACGCAAATGGTGTCCTGCGTAGGGGATGCCATTTGCATCCCTGCTTTAGCCATGATAGGCTACATAAATATTTACGTAGCCTATCATGGGCTAGCATAGGGACGCAAATGGCGGCCGCTATGGTGGCCGCAGTGGCCAGCGCCACCTCTGCATCCGCCACCAGGTAGGTCCGTCCTGGGGGGATTCCGTGGGGTGGCAGGGAGGGGAGGCCGTTCCGCCATGGACTCCGGGGGGGCGGATTCTAAAGAATCCGGCCTTACTGGAGTCCGTGGCGGAATTATCTGACATCTCTAGTTATTGAGGCCTGGGGATGTGGACAAGGTGCTTGGCCAAGTTTGATCAGCCGCTTGGGTGCTTGACCCTTGCTCTTCATGTCTTATTACATCAAACAAGGAGGGGATGTCCGGCTGGGTCCAGGAGGTTGTAAATTCCTCCTTGAGAGATGGAGCGGTGCCAGCCACTTTAAAAGAGGCGGTAATCAGACCACTCCTGGAAAAGCCTAACCTGGACCCAGAGGACATTAACAATTATAGGCCAGTGGCCAACATCCCCTTCCTGAGCGGGTGGTTGCAGGACCTCTCCAGGCACTCTTGAATGAAACGGATTATCTAGATCCATTTCAGTCAGGCTTCAGGCCTGGTTTTGGAATGGAAACTGCCTTGGTCGCCCTGTGGGATGACCTCTGCTGGGAGAGAGATGGGGGAGTGCCACCCTGTTGATTCTCCTGGACCTCTCAGCAGCTTTCGATACCATCGACCATGGTATCCTTCTGGATAGGTTGTCTGGGTTGGGAGTTGGAGGCACTGCACTGCAGTGGTTCCACTCCTATTTGCATGGCCGATTCCAGAAGGTGGTGCTGGGGGATTATTGCTGTGTGCCATGGCAATCATGCCATGGGGTTCCACAGGGCTCTATTGTATCCCCCATGCTGTTTAACATCTACATGAAACCACTGGGGGAGGTTATCCGGAGGTGTGGGCTGAGGTGCCATCAATATGCGGATGACACCCAGCTCTATCTCTGTTTCTCATCAAACCCAGGTGAGGCAATGGCTGTTCTGAATCAGTGCCTGGGCACGGTAATGGACTGGATGAGGGCCAATAAACTGAAACTCAGTCCAGACAAGAGAGAGGTACTGTTAGTGGGTGGTTTGTCTGTCTGGCTAGGCGATATTCAACCTGTTCTGGAGGGGGTTGCACTCCCCCTAAATGATCAGGTTCATAGTTTGGGGGTGCTCTTGGACCCAGAACTGTCACTTGAGGCACTGGTGAACTCAGTGGCATGGAGCACTTTTTATCAGCTTAGGCTGGTATACCAACTACGCCCTTATCTGGACAGAGATAGCCTAGCTACAGTGATCCATGCTCTGATAATTTCTCGTCTGGATTACTGCAATGTGTTATACGTGGGGCTGCCTTTGAAAATGGTCCGGAAACTTCAGCTGGTCCAAAATAGGGCAGCAAGATTGTTAACAGGGACTGGCCAACGAGCTCATATTACACCAGTACTTTTCCAGCTGCACTGGCTGCCAGTCCATTTCCAGGCCCGATTCAAAGTGCTGGTATTAACATTCAAAGCCCTTAACAGCTTGGGGCCAGGTTCTCTGGAGGATCGCCTCCTCCCATATGTGCCTGTCCGGACTTTAAGATCATCCTCAGTGGCCCTCCTCCATGAGCACCTGCCAAAGGAAGTGAGGCAGGTGGCTACTAGGAGGAGGGCCTTTTCTTAGGGTTGGCGGAGAATTTCTCCCCGAAACTTCGGTGGGCCGAGCGCCAACATGTTCGGCCCCCCAAAGAAGTTTCGGGGAGAAATTCTCCGCACCCCCCTGCACCCCGCACCCCCCCCCCCCGGGACGGGACTTACCTTTCCCGAATGTCCCTCCTGGCGGCGGTTCATCGGGTCTTCGTCAGGGGCGGGGGCGGCAGCCGATCTTTCGACCGGCTGCCGCCACCGCCATTCCAATAAAAGTAAACAAAAAAAAAAAGCGCCCCCGTGATAGGCTATGTGACGATTAACGTAGCCTATCATGGCTAGATTTGCAAAGTCAGCCATGATAGGCTACGTCAATCGTCACGTAGCCTATCACAGGTGACTTTAAAAAAAAAAAAAGCGCGTACGCAAATGGCGGCCCCCATAGGGAGCTGCCATTCATGTTCCTTATTTGGTCGCTGTAGTCTACGTAAATCTTTACGTAGACTACAGCGACCAAATAAGGAACATGAATGGCGGCTCCCTATGGGGGCCGCCATTAGCCGTACGCGCTTTTTTTTTTTAAGTCACCTGTGATAGGCTACGTGACGATTGACGTAGCCTATCACGGCTGACTTTGCAAATCTAGCCGTGATAGGCTACGTTAATCGTCACGTAGCCTATCACGGGGGCATTTTTTTTTTAACTTTTTATTTCGCGGCCGGGCGAGGCGGGAAGCCTCCCCCCCCAGCCTGAACTTCAGGGGGAGAGCAGCGAAGTGCCTCCCCCCCCACCGCAAAAAGCTGCGAGACCAGGTAAGTGACTTTCGTGCACTCCTACCTTTTCTGCTGTGGCACCCTGGCTGTGGAATGAGCTCCCTAGTGAGGTTTGCCTGGCACCTACATTGTATTCCTTCTGGCGCCAGGTGAAGACCTTTTTATTTTTCCAGGCATTTTAGCATTTTAGCTTTCTAGACTTTTAGCTTTGCTGTTTTAATCTGTATTTTAAATCACTGCATTGATGCTAGGTTTTACTCTGGTTGTATTGTTTTATTCTGGTTGTATTGTTATATTGTGGTTTTAATGTTTTAATGTTGTATATTGTTTTACTGTGTGCTTTCTGGTTTAAATTTTTGTGAACCGCCCAAAGAGCTTCAGCTATTGGGTGGTGTAGAAATTAATTAATTAATTAAATAAATAAATAAATAAAAGTTAAGCATATAGTTAAATTCTTCTTGTTGAAATCCGTGAGATGGGCAGTCAAATCGTATGCATATTTTCTTTGCTGTAAGTCCAATTAAATTGACTGGGACTTCCTCCTATGGAAGTGTGCATAGGAAGGTTTTTAAAGCCTTAAAGGTTTTTATTGTGCCATCTTTTACCTTATGAAAAGTTTGTATAAATCTCTACTTCAAACAACAGGCATTGTTGAAAACTGGCCTATTTTTAGGCTGTGTTTGAAATGCAAATTTTCTGCATAGAATGTCTGTGTCTACTGAGCACAATTAGAACTATTTCATAAAGAATAACTCCTGGACTTGTTTTCCCATTCAAAATGTTTACTGTCCTTTGATGCTTTGTTTTCCTTTTTTGTTACATGGACAGACACTGTACTGTCATTGTTTGTGGTGTGAAGGAAGTGAAGGCTTGGCCTATAATCTCTTATTTTTTCCTTTCCTCCTGGATATTGTGTTAATTCTTAGACAAATATTGTCTAGTCATATGCCATCTTTTGTTTGTATATTAAAACAAATCAAACATAAAACAGTTTACTTTCTTACAGTGCCATACTTCTGAAAGTTCGCCAGGCAAATGCCCTGATTAATACTTCTTAGAGATTTGCATTGCTGGCTGGATGTAGGGCAGAAATGCTCTTTTCAGTGAGTTGATATGATTTTTATATTTGCTACTATGTGCTATGCCTTCCAGCTCCTGTTACTGTTGGTTTTGCCTTATATACAGCAGTCTAGAATCAAGACCACTGTTAGTGAGAACTATTCTCCAAAGATGGCCATAATGATGTTTGCATGTTACCTTTACATAGCCATCGTGTATCGTTTGAAAGCTTAGTTCTATATGCTTTAATGCTATGAAGCAGACCGGGGTGGGCAATCAGCTGTTCTAGGGCTGCATGTAGCCCTCAGCCTAATTTCAAAAAGCCTCTGCCTGCAGACGGTTCAGACCTCTGAAGACCAATCTGTCCCTTCTCTGACAGCCTGATGCATGGGAAGGAGGAGACAGACAGACAGAGAGAGAAGGGGTGACCCTGCCACTTTTGGTTCTGGCTCTGCCCGCTGCTGGAATCAGCCCTGCTCACTGCTGACATGTAGCCCCCGACAGATCACCCGCAAGGGAATGTGGCCCTTCGCAGACAAAATGTTGCGCTGCCCTGAAGAAGACCCATACGCTTGTCAGAAATGGGGGTACAAAGGCGGGTAAGCATCCAAAGTGAACCCAAGAAGGGGAGAAATGTCTCCAGAAGCTGGAACTAGGTTTTATTTGTGAAAAGCCTAACGCATTTCAGCCTCTTGTTTATTTTAAAGCCTTCTTTAGGGAGTTATCCAGTCTGGAGAGATTCTGATAACAAATGCCCCCCGCTAGTCACCAGTAAATTACTTCTTGGGTATTGCCAGACACTGTAGGTCTTGCACCAGCAGCCAGTACTGACTTCCTGCTCCCTGTGCCACCTGGCTTCTGGCTAGAAGAGGGAATGACATGCATATCGAGTTGGAATTCGTTTCATTTTACTTATTTATTTGTAAATTTGTGAGTCACCTTTTGGCCCAAATAGAACCCCCAAGGCAACTTACAGTGAAAACTTGCAACAATGGAAAACTATTTACTTACTTACTTACTTACTTACTTACTACTTACTTACAATATTTATATACCACTTCACATCAAAGATTTCAGAGTGGTGGACAAGATAAAATAATAAAACCCCATAATTAAAACATTTTAAAAGAACAGATTCTGAACTTAATAAATCACAGCTGGTCACTCAGGGAAGGCCTCCCAAAATAACAATGTCCTCAGGAGGTACTGAAAGCAACACAAAGTTGGTGCCTGCCTGACCTCCAACGGCAGGGAGTTCCACAGAAAGGGGGCCACCAGGCTGAAGACTCTCTTCCTGGTGGACTCCAACCAGGCCATAGGTCCATGTCGAACCACCAGGAGCAAGCCTTCTGATGACCTCGGTGACCGGGCAGGTTGGTAAAGAAGAAAGTGCTCTCTCAGGTATCCTGATCCCAAGTTGTTTAGAGCTTTTTATGCTAGTACTAAAACCTTAAACGTGGCCTGGTAGCGAATAGGCAGCCAGTGCAGTTCCCTCAGCAAAGGAGGTGCACACTGAAGAGGGGCAGCTCCTGACAACAGCTGAAAACTTAAAAACTTGCACAGCAGTCTAGAACCCTCTGTCTTGGGGGATCAGGTAACATTCAAGATGCAAACCCATGCCACTGACTGATACAAAAGTCAGATATCTGGTGCAGTCTCCTAGCCTGGGCAACTTGTTACTGGGAGACGCCACCATGCTACTGCCCCCCTGCCTACTTCAAAGTAGTTGCCAGCCCTTGGGCCAGACAAAACTAGAGCCGCGTGCCTGTTGATGGTGCTTAGTAAGGGTAGCCCAAATGAGAAGGTGGTAAAGCATCCCACAAGTACCCAAGGTACAGTAAATTATAGGCTCCCAAATGTTCACTAAACAAAAATGAAGCATAATGTACCTATCTTAGGCTCTGTAGTTTTATCCAATGTAAAATACAGTTCAGATTGTGCATGGAATAGACATCAGCTGCAGCTGTTGCTAACAGCCCCAGTCAGGCCACATGGATATTACTGCATAGAGCAAGTTTCTGCTCTATGCAGTGTCCCTGAAGAAAGGCATACCATAGTTCCCTACATCAATATTTATATCCTTTCCTTTCTGGTGTGTTCTTCCTCTGCAGTACTACAGTCAGAGCCAGAAATATTGGAACAAGGATAACTGTTTTGGCAGTTTGTCTCTGTACACCACCACATTGAAGTTGAAAGGAAACACACCCAGATGGGAGCGAAGTCAGGACTTTCAGCTGTAATTCAAGGGGTTTGACAAAACTGAGGCACTAACCATTCAGGAAGTACAGCCAGTGGCATACCCCCCCCCCACTGTTGGTGGTTCATAAGTAATGGAATGAATGGCTGACAAGCAGCTGCATGGCCAGGTATAGCCTGTTTCCTGGGTACCCCATGACCAATCAAGCAGATAAAAGGCCTGGAGGTGGTTCTGAGTGTTACATTT